>NC_054858.1:4224867-4526643 GCF_016861865.1 Aspergillus puulaauensis
ATACAGTGTCGGCGCGGATTATGAGAATGACGATGCACTAGAGCAGAAAAGAGTTGATCTTGTTCATTCAGCCGCCGTACTCTTGGAGAAGGCTGGACTTGTCAAATATGACAAAAAGACTGGACGACTACAATCCACAGAGCTTGGGCGGATTGCTTCGCACTATTACATCGGTCACAACTCCATGCTAACGTACAACCAACACCTCCAACCGTCCATCAGCGGCATCGAGCTTTTCCGAATCTTCGCGCTGAGCGATGAGTTTAAGTATATTCCTGTCCGTCAGGATGAGAAGCTTGAACTGGCCAAGATGCTGGGCCGTGTGCCCGTTCCAGTCAAGGAGGGTATAGATGAACCTCACTCAAAGATCAACGTTTTGCTACAGGCCTACATCTCTAGGTTGAAACTAGAGGGACTTGCCTTGATGGCAGACTTGGTCTATGTGACCCAATCGGCTGGGCGTATTATCCGCGCTCTATTTGAAATTTGCTTGAGGAGGGGCTGGGCGTCTGTGGCTAAGAATGCTCTTGACCTTTGCAAAATGGCTGAGCGAAGAATGTGGCCGACCATGAGCCCGCTGCGCCAGTTCCCACGATGCCCTAGGGACGTCCTTCAGAAATCTGAGCGAATCGACGTGCCCTGGGGTAGCTACTTCGACCTAGACCCCCCTCGCATGGGCGAACTTCTCGGCATGCCCAGAGCTGGTCAGACTGTTTGCGACTTGGTTTCCAAGTTCCCTCGTCTGGAAGTTCAAGCTCAGGTTCAACCCATCACACGCTCCATGCTGAGGGTTGAGTTGACGATTACCCCCAACTTCGTGTGGGACGAAGAGTTGCATGGAACTGCGCAGGACTTCTGGATCATGGTCGAGGACTGCGATGGCGAGGAGATTCTGTTCCACGATCAATTCGTCCTGCGCAAGGACTATGCCGAGTCGGAGATGAATGAGCATCTTGTCGAATTCACTGTTCCTATCACCGAGCCTATGCCGCCTAACTACTTTATTTCTCTTGTCTCTGACCGTTGGATGCATTCGGAAACTCGCATTGCCGTGTCCTTCCAGAAATTGACCCTTCCAGAGAGGTTCCCTCCTCATACTCCATTGCTTGACATGCAGCGAGCTCCAGTTAAGGCTCTCAAGCGCGACGAGTACCAGCGACTGTACCCTGATTGGGAGTACTTCAACAAGATCCAAACGCAGACTTTCAAATCCCTATTCGACAGCGACGACAACGTCTTCGTTGGTGCCCCCACGGGCAGTGGTAAGACCGTTTGCGCGGAGCTGGCGATACTGCGTCATTGGACCCAGGAAGACAGCGGCAGAGCGGTCTACGTTGCTCCGTTCCAGGAGCTCATTGATCTCCGCCTTGAGGACTGGAAGAAGAGGTTGGGCAACTTGGCTGGTGGCAAGACCATCGCTAAGCTTACGGGAGAAACGACTGCCGATCTGAAGGTTCTGGCCGGAGCCGACCTTATTCTGGCTACCCCCACACAATGGGATGTGCTTTCTAGACAGTGGCAGAAACGCAAGAATGTCCGCGCCGTTGAGTTATTCATTGCGGACGAGCTACACATGCTCGGAGGCTATGGTGGATATGTATACGAAGTTGTGGTTTCCCGCATGCATTCCATGGCACTCCAAACTGAAAGTGGCATGCGTATTGTCGGTCTCAGTGTTCCGCTTGCCAACGCTCGGGATATTGGGGAGTGGATTGGAGCCAGCAAGCATACCATTTATAACTTCAGTCCTCACGCTCGGCCAGTACCTCTGGAGCTGCATATTCAGTCCTTTAGCATACCCCATTTCCCTTCGATGATGTTAGCCATGGCAAGGCCGGCTTATCTTTCAATTCTCCAGCTGTCTGCTGACAAGCCCGCCCTGATCTTTGTGCCCAACCGAAAGCAAACCCGCTCAACCGCTATAGATCTCTTAACTGCTTGCGGCATTGATGACGACGAAGACCGGTTCCTCCATGCCGACGTCGAAGAGCTACGTCCCCTGCTCAGCCGTGTCCAGGAACGTACACTGGCCGAATCGCTTTCTCATGGTATCGGATATTATCACGAGGCTCTGAGTCAGACCGATAAGCGTATCGTTTCTCATCTTTACAACATCGGCGCAGTTCAAGTGGTCATTGCCTCGCGCGATGTCTGTTGGGAACTTAACCTGACCGCACATCTGGTGGTAGTTATGGGGACTCAATTTTTTGAGGGCCGGGAGCACCGATACATTGACTACCCCATCAGCGAAATTCTGCAAATGTTTGGCAAAGCTTCTCGTCCCGGCCAGGATAAGATTGGCCGCGGTGTTCTCATGGTTCCCACGGTCAAGCGTGAATACTATAAGAAATTCCTCAATGAGGCGTTACCGGTGGAGAGTCACTTGCAGCTCTACATGCATGATGCGTTTGTCACTGAGATCAGCCAGGGAACAATTGCGTCCACTCAAGATTCTGTTGACTGGATGACGTACACATATTTCTACCGACGTCTTCTGGCCAACCCGAGCTTCTACGGTCTCACCGATGTCAGCCATGAAGGGCTTAGTACATTCTTGTCGGAGCTGGTGGAAAACACACTGAAGGAACTGTCTGAAGCTAAGATCATTGACCTGGACGAAGAGGATGACACTGTTTCGCCTCTGAATGCTGCATCCATCGGCGCCTACTACAATATCTCGTATATCACCATGCAGACTTTCCTCCTTTCCTTGTCAGCGCGAACGAAGCTCAAGGGTATCCTGGAGATTGTCACTTCGGCGACGGAGTTTGAGTCAGTTCAAATGCGACGCCACGAGGATCACATCCTCCGCCGGGTGTACGACCGCATTCCGGTCAAGATGTCGCAAGCTGCCTACGACTCACCCCACTTCAAATCCTTCGTCCTCCTTCAAGCCCATTTCTCACGCATGCACCTGCCTATCGATTTGGCTAAGGATCAAGAAGTTATTGTTAGCAGAGTTCTTAACCTTCTCAGCGCTTGTGTGGACATCCTCGCTTCGGAAGGCCATATGAACGCCATGAACGCCATGGAGATGTCACAGATGGTGGTTCAGGCCATGTGGGATCGTGACAGTCCCCTCAAGCAAATTCCTCATTTCAGCCCCGATGTCATCAAGGTTGCCAACGAGTATAAGTATGTACACACTATCCCTTCTAACAATACCGGTTCTAACCTTGTGTCCGTAATTAGGATCAATGACATCTTCGAGTTCATGGAAGCGATGGACCCGTCCGAGAACAAGGACTATGCTACCCTGGTTAAGCGTCTGAGTCTCGACAACAAGCAGCTCGCACAGGCAGCTGCGTTTACCAACAACAAATACCCCATTCTCGAACTTGATATGGAAGTCGAGGACCCGGAGAACATTACCGCCGGCGAACCTTCGTATCTGAAGATCAAGGTCGAGCGCGAGGTAGAGGAAGATGAGGAAGTCGACGCAACTGTCCACGCACCTTTCTACCCCAACCAGAAGATGGAAAACTGGTGGCTGGTCGTTGGCGATGAGAAAACAAAGAGTCTGCTTGCGATCAAGCGAGTCACCATCGGTCGCAAGTTGGAGCTCCGTCTGGACTACACCGTGCCTACGCCTGGTGAGCATGAGCTGACGCTATACCTAATGTCTGACAGCTATGTTGGCGTAGACCAAGCTCCCACATTCACGGTCACAGCTGCTGAAGGCATGGAAGAGGATGAAAGCGAGGAGGAGGAGGAGTGATCTGCACGATGTTTTTCAAAAGAGCCCTTTTTGTTTAATGGGATTTGAAGTTGTACTAGACAAAGTACTGTAATTATATGAATGATTAGAGTTACGCCAATCTAAATGACATTCATCCATACTCGGGTTCACATAAGGAGATGGGCTAATTAATGTGTGGTCGTCTGGAATGCAGCTCGGACATGCAAAGACGCTGTTGACGCAACGCCGGAGATCCTTCCCCTCCGGCTGAGAGCTCCCCAGCCCCGTTCCTCGTCTCCTCACCTCCTCTTCTCCCCTCACCGAGTCGTCATCAACCACCATCCATCTGCAATCAATATCATAATTTTATTATTCCATTGTCTGGAGCTCATACGCATTGATTATATCTCGCAATAAACAACGTTGCTGGGTATTATTACCCTTCTACCGCCCAACACCTTACTCCCCGGAGCTGTCACCTTATCAACGAGCTTATCGTGAAGCTGGACATGACGATCCGATCCATGAAATTCACACCAGAGTAAGCTGCTCTCTTCTTTTGGAGTGGAAATGAATGTACAGAGAGCTCTACAGTGTAGTTTTCTGGAAACAACCCTCTGCCATGCTACTCATCCTCTGCGGAGGCGCAAGTGAAGGCGTTTGCTGATTCACCCCCAGGGTACTTCTAGGAGCACCTCGACGGTCGGGCGCCGTGCCCAATTCGACTGGAACTCTCGCCGTCTACAGTCAAACAACCTACTCGTTCGAATCCCATACCAAGACAAATGAGATCCGGGTGCTAGATCTTACGACCGGCCGCTCTGCTCTCATCACGAATGATCCAGGCGCCAGTTCCCCACAGTGGATCGAGAACACTGACCAGTTGATCTGGTTGAAGACAAAAGGGAATGGAAACACAAACTTAATAATTGGAGATGCTCGGCTGGCGGATAGGACCTATACTGCGGGAACAGTACCAGGACCAGTATCGGACTTGAAAGTTACCAATGTCGAATCGGGGAAGATTGGCTTCGCTGTCTCTGGCAAGGCCAATCCGGATGGATCTCTGCATAACTCGCAGGACGCCAAAACGCCCTACAGTACCGGCAAGCTTTATACCTCTCTTTTTGTGAGGCACTGGGACTCATACGTTGAACCCGAAACAAATGCAATTTTCTATGGCTTGCTCCAGCGTGCTCCTCTGGCCCCCGCTACTCGACATGCGGGGAGGTACTCCATCTCGGGGATCACTAACTTGATAGCGGTCTGTGGACTTACGGGTGTAGAATCGCCTATTCCACCATTCGGCGGTGGAGGTGACTTCGATATCAGCCCCTCAGCGATTGTATTCGTGGCACGATCTCCTGAGGTTAATCCCGCTCTGCATACGACAGGCTCGTGTTATTATTGTCCAATGTTCTCATGGACCGGTGTTAGTACTGCAGAAAGCAAGATATACCGAGTTGGAGGTCTCGAGGGCGCCATGTCATCTCCTGTTCTTTCGTCAGATGGTGGCTCCATCGCTGTCCTGGCAATGCGCAAGGACGGGTATGAGTCTGATAAGAATCGGATTCTCTACGTTCCCAATCCCTGGAACGGCGAGATGATAGAAGCATTCTCGTCTCCAGATGGCAAGGGACTCTGGAATTTGAGCCCTTCAGGCTTAAGTTTCTCCAATGACGACAAGTCGCTATATATCCAAGCGGAGGAATACGGACGTGGAGTGCTTTACCAGCTGCCAATAGCCAACATCCGCCACTCGACTCCTGATCTGCTCAAGAAAATCACCTACTCCGGCTACGTGACAGACGTCCACCCTGCCACATCCAAATCGTCCAAGCTCCTTATATCCAGTAATAACCTGCTGGACAATAGCATCTGGTCACTTGTTGACCCGGAAAACCCTGCCGATGTTCGCGTCATCTCATCCATCGGCCATAATGGGGTTGCCTTCGGTCTCTCTTCGACCCAGGTTGATGAAATATGGTACAGAGGAGCTGAGGACACCCCGGTCCACGCATGGGTGGTAAAACCTTCTAAATTTAAACCAGGGAACAAATATCCTCTGGCATTCTTGGTGCATGGTGGCCCACAAGGAGCATGGAATGATCAATGGAGTACGAGGTGGAATCCCGCTGTCTTTGCCGAGCAGGGGTATGTTGTCATAACACCTAACCCGCGAGGCAGCACCGGCTATGGACAGGACTTTACCGATGCAATCCGTGGGTCCTGGGGCGGACTGCCGTACATTGATCTTGAGAAGGGGTTTGACTACATTGAGAAGAACCTGGATTATGTCGACACATCGCGCGCCGTGGCTCTGGGAGCGTCGTACGGAGGATACATGATGAACTGGATCCAAGGTCAACCACTTGGTCGGCGTTTCAAGGCTCTTGTCACGCACGATGGTGTTTTCAGCACAACGTCCTTGCTTGCTACCGAGGAGCTATACTTCCCGCTGCACGACCTCAATGGCGTTCAATGGAAGGTACCCGAAAACTGGGCACAGTGGGATCCTTCGCGTCACCTTGACAAGTGGCAGACACCACACCTGATCATCCATAACGAAAAGGATTACCGCTTGACGATAGCTGAGGGACTGTCCGCATTCAACGTATTACAGATGAAGGGAATCGACAGTGCGTTCTTGACCTTCCCAGATGAAAACCATTGGGTACTGAATCCCGAGAATGCGCTCATGTGGCACTATACGATTTTCAACTGGATCAACAAGCATGTTGGTCTGCCAGTAGCATCTGAGCGTTATCAACAGTTTGCAGGTAGCGAAAAGACAAACACCGAAGCACTGCAGAAACAACTAGGGGACTTCAGTCTTTCATGAACGTGTTGAAACTCCCTCATGGCTGAGTCTCAAGGATTTATAGCCAACTGTTTATCACGACCTTATTTTAGCAGAAGGCCTGTTATGTCGGTCTATTTTGGCAACAACGGAGGGTTTGATCTGTGTTTTATGTCTTTGTCCGATTCTTCATGGTTTCGATGCGGATAACTTCTGAACTTCAAAGATTTGGTCCCATTGTCACGACGCTTGCATTATGTTTTGACACTCGACACAAAGACGGATTGTTCCCGTTCTACTCGTCCCACGCTCGTTGATATAATTTACATAGATCCGACCGTTGAATTTACATTTAATCATATTTTGTTTATCGTTTCCCCGTCTTAAAGCTATCGCTCTTGCTGTTCAGCCATTCATCGTCGGCGTATTCTTATCTGCACTATACTGTATACCGATCCACGGAGTTAACCCTAGCTTATCATGGAGAATAACAGTGATTCCCCCGGCTCGTCTTCACCCTGTCCTTATACTCACTACCTTACGGAGGATACAGAGGAGCTCCCAAGGGTTGGTGTCTTTGACCTAAGGTCTGGGCACTCATGGGAATCACAAGTTCATCACGGACAGGTCGAACAGCAAATCCAACTACAGGATGGCTACAGCAGACAGGTTGAAGAACAAATTCAACAACAGCAACATGCCCTGCAGCCACAAACAGAGCACGACCAGAGCAGGTACTCACATATATTCCAACAGATACGCACAGAGCAAGAACAACGAGAACTAATCGCCCAAAACCACGCGCGCCTTGCAGCAGCAATGCAAGGTCTCCCATATCGCACCAAGAATCATCAGCCTCCCATGGAACAACAAACCCAACATGAAAGACAGCAACGTCTGCGTCTCCGGCTCCGTCGTCGCCACCACCGACAACTAGCCCAACAAGTCCAGGCACAATTCCGCCAGGAAGGCATCCCACTCAAATTGCCTCAGCTCCAAACCAAGAAGGTCAATCGAGATGCACACCCGCTTACAGAAAGAATTCACCCCGAATTCCACTACATGACCTCCATCCTCTCCAGAAATCTCGCGCCATTAGTCCATTGCCAGTCGGGGGTGCCGCACCCTTATTTTCCGAAATCAATCCTCTCGTTTAACCTTCTCACGTCTGCACAGCTGGATGCCCTAGCTCTGCACTTTGACCAGGTGTATCCGCCCAATCAAGCAACATTCCATTACCCGCGACCCATTAAGCCGTGGTTAGCTACGAACGGGTTCGTGAGGAACTTGGGGGTCGACACTGATGTAAAGAGGAGGCGGTTTGGAAGATTTATTGGGCTGAGGGGTTGTGAGAGTCCAGTTAAGGAGAACAACGATGGCGAGGAGGAGAGCATGCGTGAGCAGGCTGAGAAGGAGTGGGAGAATAGGTTAAGAGGGTTCAGGGCTGAGAAGATGGCGAGGAGTAGAATGTTGTTTGAGGTGTTGTATGGGCCAGTATTGAAATAGTGTAAATATCGTGAATTGTATATACTATATCTCGACAAATATTTAGTATAAACGCCCATTACACTATGTGCATAGTATTCAGACATAACCCAGGGCTGAGCAGTCTAGACTGTATAGAAGCGCTATCATTCGACCCGGCATAACTTTCATGGACCCAGTCGCCATCAGGCTGATTGAACACGTCTGGACCTCCGTGTCCGTTTAGGACGTCCCCTACTAGCGACTCATTTAGCCACAATATACAACATGGAATCATCGTGCCCCTCCCTCGAGCATCCGCGGGGTCATCTCCAAGAAGAGTCCCTTTAGCCGGCGGATAAATCATTCCATAAGTACACCAAGTCGACGATGTCCATATAAAAACCTCTCTTTGAATACTTCAAAATCTACACACGATAGCAATAGGCTCTGCACTGATTGACTTCCTTCTATCATATCAATATGCCGCCCAAACCCCTAATAACCCACCTCTACACAGCCGATCCCTCCGCCCACGTCTTCAACAACAGACTCTACATCTACCCCTCGCACGACCGCGACACTGCCACCTCTTCAAACGACAATGGCGACCAGTACGATATGGCCGACTACCACGTTTTCTCCCTCCCGTCTCTTACTACCTCGTCAGATGGGGAAATCGCTGTAACAGACCACGGCACCGTCCTCTCAACACCCGACGTCCCCTGGGCATCGAAACAGCTCTGGGCGCCCGACGCTGCAGAGCGGAATGGGAAATTCTACCTTGTGTTTCCGGCGAGGGATCAGGAGGGTCTGTTCAGGATTGGGGTTGCAGTGGGGGAAAGGCCCGAGGGGCCGTTTGTTCCTGAAAAGGGCTTTTGGGAGGGGAGTTACAGTATTGATCCGGCGGTTTTTGTTGATGATACTACTGACGGCAATGATAAAGATGGAGATGGGAAGGCGGCGTTTGTGTATTTTGGGGGTCTGTGGGGCGGGCAGTTGCAATGCTGGGCTAAGTCTAAGTCTTCTCCTCAAGATGGTAGTGAAGGCTGGGTGTTTGATAAAGACGGGAAGGAGCCAACAGGCGATGGAGTACCGGCATTATTCCCCCGTGTCGTGAGATTATCAGAGGACATGTTGAGTTTCGCATCGCCAGTCCGTGAACTGCAGATTCTGGACGAATCCGGTATCCCCATTGCAGCGGACGACCATGACAGGCGGTTCTTCGAGGCCGCGTGGATGCACAAGTACAATGGGCGGTATTATTTCTCGTACTCGACGGGGGATACACACTACCTGGTTTATGCGGTTGGGGACTCGCCGCTGGGTCCATTTACGTACCGGGGGAGGATCCTGGAACCAGTGCTGGGGTGGACGACGCACCATTCGATCGTGGAGTTTGAGGGGAAGTGGTGGCTTTTTTATCATGATTGTGAGCTTTCTGGGGGTGTGAGCCATTTGAGGAATGTGAAGGCCAGGGAGATCGGGTATGATGCCGAGGGAAGCATTTATCTTGTTGATTAATTGGCATATTAAATTGAATGTACATGAACCGGGGGTGGGGGGGTATTTGGCATCTAATTCAAAAATTCAAGCGGCATATCGTCCTTCATACTGTTGATAAACTGTCGCACATGCGCAATGGCAGGATCGCAAAGACAGTCCGCGAGGATCCGTCGTTCCTCGGCTAATCGCTGCGGGCCTACCTCGCAGATATAGTGAATGGCAACGGTCATCGGATAGGTGGTGAGGTGAGTGCGGAATATACCCATGGCCGGATGGATGATGATAAAGAAAGACCTGATGATATTCCCGCAGCAAATATCGAGGTCGAAAATAGGATCAATGTCCTGCGCTGGCTCCCATAGGGCTTGAAAGTTGCTCACGGCTACGATCACAGTGGCCCAGAAGGAGGTCATGAGATGACAGCCTATAACCTGCTGTGGCGAGACCTCCTTCGGTATTTTGGTGGGTATCTCATAGTCTGGAGCATATACCACCTGCCAGGTTACCAGGTCTTGCTGCATTTGCAGCAGGCCATCGATGATTTGTTGTTTGAGGCGTTCCTTTTCGAAAGGGTCATCGCAAGTCTTCATCACGTCCAGATTCTCAAAGATTCCAGAAAGCTCAGCAATAATGTCCATAAGATGGTCTCTGGGAGACTTTTCTTGCTGAAGCCATGGTATCGTCTTCCACTGAGGTTCCGCGAGGACGCACCTCTTCCTTCCTCTGAGGCAGGACATTATCTGAAGAAGACGTTAGTAGATATAAATTGAAAGCATGGCAAGCCAAAACCCACCAAATGTGCTCGCCCATCCGTGAATAGCCTGTGAGCGTGGCCCGATATAAAAGCGTATGGAGTCCGCATTACAAGAAGCGCAATCACACCAGCGCTGTGCGTTTGCCAACCCCGGGCCTGTCGGGCCTCACTATCGTTCGTGCCATACACAGACTAACCAACACAGTCAGCGCTACCGACTGACTACCCAGCAGGAGTCTTACCTCATAGAAGCCCGCTAATCTAACCGCTGTAAGGATAGCATCGCTCAGCCCCCTCCGCGGATCCTTCAAAGCCACTGTTAGTTCCTTCAATGAGCTTGCGTAGAGCTTACTGCCCTCCTCCCGTAAAAATCTATCATTCTCCTGCCTCCCCACGCCAGAGACAGACAGGGCCAAGATTGTCTTTCTTAATACACTCTCAGAGATGTACAGGTGCTGGACTGCATCAACCCACCCGCCTGCTGTGGCTTGCACCAGGGTAGGGGACGGCTGGCCATTGGGCAAGTACAGCCGCCAAAACAGGTCTATATACTTGGTCTGGTAGGCAGTTCGTGCTAGCTCACGAGGCAGAGCAACTTCACCCCCACTGCTCTGGATTCGGTCTTTCTTGACGAGTTGCTGGCTGTTGTTGTCCTCGACCGTGTTGTTGATGAATATGCGAGGGCGGAAGTACCCCGCGCACTCGACGCGGGCTTTGCGGCATGTGCCACAGAACGGTTTCTCCAAGTCGCACTACATCAACTGTTAGATCTCATGGTATTGCGAGAGGATGGGAGCAGGTATACTCTTTTTTTCCGCTTCAAGCATGTCACGCACGCTTTTGATCGTCCTGGTACGCCAACCATGATTTCAAAAGTTCAATCGCCTGGTAGCGGCGGGGAGGATTATAGCTAGTTAATAAAGTGCCGTCCGGTGGCTATGCAACAGATGGTCCGTGGGAGGACGCACTGTGCCAGCGGTTCGGCTCATTCAAGAGGCGCCACAATTGTAAGGCTGAAAGGCAAGAAACTAACAAGGATTTGGCAAAATGCAGCGATCGCAGATCCCCAGCAGCTGCCCAAAGGGGCTCAGTCCATGATTCAGTTGGGATGACGATTGGTTTCCTTGATGCTGTTGGTGGAGAGTCCAGACTGCAGACATTAATCTGACAGTGACCAGCCGGAGAAGCGCCTCAATCCGTTCAATGGCGTTTCCGATCTCTGTCTTCATTTCCCGGTCTGGCAGTGTCCCCGTGGCAAGTCTGAGACACCGCGAATTGTCTATTTTGGCCCCCAAATTGTGCGCTGCGGATTTCAGAGTTGAATGGGTGTCAGACTGAATGAACGGTATTCATGAACCTAGTCATTTGTTATTGCTGACAATTGTTCATGGATCCTTTATGCGGGAGCCCCTGCACGTCCCCTGAGGCATCAGAGCTTTGCTGAAACAAAAGTGCTTAAATCGGTGTAGGAGAGGGACTTCCAAATATAGCCTCAATCCCGACGTATTAGGAAAGTGCATTTTCCAACCTTCACACTCACACTGTTAACTATTTCCGCTCTAGCCGTGTTTCTTATCTAAAAAACCGGCCTATTAAATCAAGCTGGCCGTTTAGATTCATACCATCATTTATGTCGAATAAAAAATGTGTTCCAACGATGAATAACAAGGGGCGCTAGGCCGCGCCACCAAAAACCATACATGGCTGGTGGTCAAGTAGCCAGCTATCTCCAACAACGATGTCCATCGTCCAACCTTAATGCCCCATCCCCTTCTCCCAGTTCTCCGCAACAATGCTCCAGTATTTCCTCTGGCTATGGACCCGGAAATCCTTCCCCCACTTTATCATAACTAGGAAGACAAGAGAACATGCCAGTCCGATAAACGCTGCGGAAATAAAACAGTTCTGGTATCCTAAACCCTCCACCCACGGTGTGATTCTATCCTACACATCAGTAACATTCTCTAACAACCTTGTTATGTAGTAGTATTGAAAGCTTACCCGTAACCTATTGCAAAGGACATCGTATTGCGAACCAGGATTACTGTCGCCATAGCGTCGCCGCTCAGCTCACGGTAGCTGTCGACAAGGTAGTTCACACTCAAAGTTACACCGCAAGTGTTTGCCATTGCGAGAAGACACATGGCAACTAGAAGGCCAAACCAGTGGATGCCGTGGGCGGCGCCTACTCCCCATAGGATTAACGAACCTGGTACGAGGATAAGACAAAGACCAAATGGCCAGAGACGCTGTTCGGCTTCCATTATTCCTCCATTGCGGCGAGCAAGTTTAACAGTGAGCCAGTCGCTGAAACGGCCAGTGAATAGAGAGCTATCTCTGTTCAGCGCTTAGGGCTTGAGGGCAGAGATTTGAAGCTACTCACCCAAGAATGACACCAAGGCAACAGGCGAGATAGCTAAGACCAACCATCGATGAGCTGCTCGTATTAGCAGTTATATTATATTTGGCTGGGTGAATGCGGTACCTGAAGTTATAAGGAGCAGATCCCAGTACTATAGACGCGGTTCCGTTCAAGACATTGAACCAGATCAGGTATGATCCGTATGAGAACCTAAGCGACGAACAGGGGTCAGTTTCCCTTGCTCTTGAGTAGTGACTGCCAACCCACCCTGCATAGAATATAACTGGCCAGCTCAAGTAATAGACCGTTTGCCGGGCGCGACGAAGCATGTTGTTCCTCGGCCGGCGAGGTCCTAGGATCGAGAGCTTCTGCAGATACGTCTTCTTGTTGTAGACGGCGCCGATTTCTGGATCACCGTGACTCAATGGTTCAGTTGGCAGAGCCTTCTTTTCCTTTGTCTCGTCCTCAGCCGACGTGAACATATCCACTGGAACATTAGGCGAGTTGGGTTTCTCTCGTTCGTAATTTGTTTCCTCCATGAGGAAAAAGAGAAAAACGATAGATGCACCGCAGAATATGGCTGGCCAGTAGAATACCCATTCCCACCCGTGGTACTCTGCAATAAACCCGCATATAACAGGCGCGAAATAGTTACTCCCCGCCAGGAAGAGTGCGTATAAGCTCATGTACAGTCCGCGTTCATGGGTAAAGTACTGCGGATGGTCAGCTAGCCCTAAGATTCAAAAGCGTTTCAATACACACCACGTCGGTGACGGTAACCTCTGGCAAAGCCTCGATGGGAGCCAGAAAGAAACCCATAATGACACTTCGAGCTAGCCATTCACCATTACTTTTCACGTAAGGGCTGTCTTATATTAGCAGCGTTCAACAACAGATCAGCCTGAGCATACCTCCAAATACTAGTTCCCTGTTTACCCTGGCATTAGACCAAAATAACCAATTGACATATCATATATAGTGACAGATGACTTACCACCATCCCCAGAAGCGAGATCATATACGTCATCCGCTTCCCGTATTGAAGAGCAAATGGCTGCCAAAACAAAAGACCCCAGCCGGCCAGCAGGAACATATAACCTGTTCCCTCATTTAGTGTGTGAACAGAGACCTCAGTTTCTTCAGAAAGCTGGACCAGGACAGAGTAGACGTTCGCGGACGCAATACCAGCGAACAGGGTATACCTAGAGTTAGATGAAAACAATTAAATTCTGGTTTTCGCTGAAATTTACCTGCCAATGAGACTCACACGCTGACGCATATTGTAGACCAAAGTTTCCGGCGCCGCGACCAATTCAGCGGATCATCTGGATCATTGGAAGGTTCAGGAACCAAAACGATGTCGCTATCCCCAGAGTCAAGATGGCGAGTCGAAAGGACACGGTTTTCGTCCACGAGTATGAATGTGCCGGGGATGGCATCTTGATTAGTAGACGGCGTCATGGCGAGCAGACACTACGATCGCCCAATGCAGCGTAATAATTGACGGAAGACAGTGAATCGGTTAATGAAGGACAGGGAGGAGAGAGAACTCAATATGTAAGGCCGCGCCGCATGCTTATTCTCCGATAAGCTTCGAGGGCATCAGTTTGCCATGTCCAAGGGAAAAGGCGGACATCTCCAATTCGCCTGCAATCATATCTCGGCAATTATCAAATAGAAAAGAAAGTCTCCTTTCCAAGGTTACGCCACTTGTTAATGGCTCGCCTGTCTCCTTTATCAGGATGGCATTTGCCGTTGATAGCCTGACGCGGAGTTGCATCCTCTCGTCCATCTTCCCCGCATTTATCGGGGGATGCAGCAATGAGCAGCATGCTTTTTGGCATTCAAGCAACAGGGCGGGTCGTGGAGTTGGAGTAAATGGATCAGCAGCAATTGCTATCCAGTACGGGCCAGGATAGAACTTCCCTTTTCCGCCTAGAAGAGTGTTGTCAGTGCACTGATCAGGTTGGAGTTGGAGAAGCCGAGGTGGTTATCTTCTCCGTCAGTCCAGGGTAATCGCTGTTACGAAACAGAACCAATCTAAAATAAGAGGACTAGTATAGTCAAAGCATAAACCCATGGGTAAACAATATGTTCAAGGTCAAGGTATTGTACAATTTGGTAACCACAAGCAGTATAACAGGTTATCTAAAAGGCTGGAAAGGCCATGCAAGAATTGTGACAGAAAAGTAGAACCTAGCGCCAGATATAACGATCATCTCAGCCCACTACATCGTCATCCGGTAGCTCTCGGATGACATTTTTAAGTAGTGGGATCAGCTCGTCAATGTCAGGACGATCGGCCGGCTCAACCTGTAGGCACCGGCGCACGACATCCTTGATAGGTGCGCTAATGGAGGCAGAGTTATCTGGCTTAGATTCCCCCCCGGCTTTGCCCTTGCCTTTCGTTGCTGTTGACTTCTCGTCGGGGAACCTCCAGTCACCACCTAAGACACACATGCTCAAGCTACCGCCAGTCTCTTCACTCCGGGCTTCAAACGGACTCTTTCCAACTAGACAGGCGTAAAGTGTGCATCCCAAGGACCAGATGTCCACTTTTGTATCGATGATGGATCCGGTCTTGACATCGAAGAGTTCCGGTGCTCGGTATGGCATTGTACTGTGTTCCGCAGCAGTATCTTGAACTGCCAATGCGAGTGAACGGGATGTAATTGCGATGGGACTGGGTGCGAGCGATCCGAGGTCCATCAAGATGGGGTTTTGTCCGTCGTCATCTATCATGATATTGCCTGGGGTGGTCAGTATACAAAAAAGAAAAAAGAAAAAAGAAAAAAGCCAAACAAACGTCTAGCGGGCTGCCATACCAGGTTTAATATCTCGGTGCGCATAGGGACGTAGGTCTCCATCCTCAACGCCTTCCTGGCTTTGAGTGACCTCGTCGTCCATCAGCGGCTCGTTTTCTGAGTCCTCCTCACCACCATGCTGACTGGCGCGCCGTTTTGCCTTCCCCACCCGCATTCCAGTGTCTGTATCGGCCTCTTCGCCCTCCCTTCTCACGGCCTTGGCCTTGCGCGTCGGCGCAGAGCCACTCTTGACGCGGTATTGGTGCATTGCGCGTAGCGCCTGGGCAACCCCCAGCACGAGCACCATGAGGCGCTTCTCTGGAAATTGTGTGTGATTGACAAGGTTTGCGTTGATTGCATCCTGCAAGTTCCCTCGTTGGTAGTAAGGTAGAAGAATGTAGACTGTCTTGGAACCCGCCTCTCCGCCATCATTGCGAAACTTCGAGCCTGATTCTGTTGAAACGGAGTGGTCGATCGAATGGATGACATTCCTTTCCGATGCGAAAAGATTATAAGCTTCTACCTCCTTCAACGCTTGCGACACCGATTCCTGGCCAAATGGACATCGGATCTTTTTGAGCGCGAATAATTCTGATGTGGACTTGTCTTGGACGAGGTACACGTAGGAAAAGCCTCCCTAGCGAGATGGGGACTCATGGTCAGCCGGGAGCCTACAAAAATTGCAAACGATGAGCCACATACCTCACCCAAGAGCCGGAGCAGTTTGAAGCTGCGGCTATTAATCTTCAGCTGCGGTGAGCTGGGGAAGCAGCACATGCAATCCGTAAAGTTGTAGAGGAGGTCAAAGAAGTATTGCGCCATGGTGGAGGTGTCGCGGGACGGTCAGAAAAGTACCTCAAAGCGCGATTCTAATGCGAAGACAATTGACCGCAGTCCAAAAATTATGCTCAGATTATCGAGTTGATGAGAAAGGAGGACAGTTGCAGCTAGGCTCCACTTGAAGGGGATCGTGGATGCTCCAACAACGGGACGGGCGGAAGAGAAGGCGGAGAGGCTGACGCGCGAGACAACACTTGGCCCCAAGCTCCAACTGGCTGCCATCTCGTTTTCCTTCACGGGGATTCTACTTTGCATCATTGATGGAGGTATGTATTGTATTATTCATCGAGACAACGTCAAAACCACCCAATTATTCACTTATCTAGAGTTGACAGTTAGACACTCGGCATCTATGACGTCTTATCTACACTTCCGACGGTCGTTAGTCTATACTTCGAATGAAGAAAGGCCAATTTACAGTATACCTACAGGTTATTAACTTTTATAATTGATTCATGCAGGGTAGTATCACTATCTGGTGCAAAGGCAGATTTGGTGTGTGATCAATTGGCCGATTCTCTTGTTAGGTGGTTAGCAGGTGGTGAGTCCAAAAATAATTGTTATATGTAGTTATTCTCGGGATTTGATCCACGGAGAGCGATACTCGGCGAAGAATAAAATTAGGCCTCGAATCCATTTCAATTTACCGCTGCAGTGGTAGAGAAGATCGGAATCTCGGGTATCTGGACTTCTGGGGCCTCGCCGCCATGATGGAGCCAGACCGGGCGGCCGTGAATCGTGATTGACAGAAACTCGAAGCTTTCGCTGGAGCACGATCTTGCCTGCAAGGACTGGGAACAGTGGCGCAAGCTTCCTCAATGACACAGGACTGCGAACTGGTGGTGACTGGCCGCTGTGGGTGGTGACTGGTGACAGTTCCTGACTGCGGGGGACGAAGTAACCATGGTTCGTGCGTTGATCAAGACTCCTGAAAAACAATCAAGACAACGCAGAAAACAGCCAGTCGCGAGGAGGAATATTGGATCACGCAGTCTGGAGAGCCGGTCGCTAGCACTAGATACGTCCCTAGTAAGGTACCTACTGGCGGAGGTGCATGACGACACCCCATAGTCTTGTGCAGTTCATCTTCCCTTGAGTTTCAGTCCCCTGCGTTTCCGCCTCCTGGCTCCCTCTTGTCTGCGCTCTTGTTTACTCCCGTTGGGCACCGTTGAAGCCCTCAATTTCTCCGACTGCCCATTCAGCCTCCAGCTCCAGAATGACTTGTCGTTGATCGGTCACTGGTGCTGCCTCCACTTTCTTGACCATCCCTTTTCTTTTCCTCTCCTTTCGGTCTCTTTCTTTCCTTGGCTCCCCTCCTACTTCCTCTCCCTATTTCATTCAGCGCCCTCCCTGCGCCTCCCGGCAAGGTTTAATTTTCACGCCCCGATTTCCTCGCAGTGTCTCCCGCGATGGCACCGTTGGATGAAATTCAGGTCGGCGACGTCGTGAACGTCCCGGGTGGGATGCACGGCACCATTAAATTTATGGGAGTTGTCTCCGGAAAACCGGGCAGGTTTGCGGGCATTGAGCTTGCTCCGGAGCACGCCAAACGAGGGAAAAACAATGGCGATGTGGACGGAAAGAAGTATTTCGCGACCGCAACAGCAGGATCAGGCATTTTCGTGCCCCTCAACAACAATAAATACGTCACCAAACGCTCGGCCTCCAATACTCCCGCAACCCCTTCGCGTCCGATCAACTTTAGCAAGTCCGTCGGCCCTAGCCCCTCTGTACCTCGCCCGCCTCAAATGAGACGTCCTTCCCTTCCCAGACCGGAATCCCCACGAGTAACCACGACACCAAAATTGAGTCTGTCAGGGCTGCGGACTCCCTCTGGGGCATCGAAAACAGTATCGAAACCTGCCGCCAGCTCCAACGGCTATGCACGAAGCCCCGTCAAAGCTTCCTCTCGCGCATCCGATCGTCCACCATCCCGGTTTAGTGTCGAAGATGGCCCGTCGTCGGCCAGGACCTCGGAGTTCGGGCGCAACTCTATGGGTCCGGAGGTGTCGGATCTGAAGGAGCAGGTCAAGGGCTTGGAGAAGCAGCTCTTAGATCGCGACAAGCAGCTGGAAGAACAAGCAAATACACTAGGGGATTTTCAAAAAATGCTAGAAGAATTCGAGGGATCGGATGCATTGTCAATCCGCTCCCAGCTACGAGAGAAGAACGACCGCATTGCCCAGTTGACTATGGAGTTCGATCTACACCGCGCCGATTTCAGGAGCACGCTTGATACATTGGAAATAGCAGCTTCGGAAACTGAGCGCGTCTATGAGCAGCGAGTTGATGAGCTCATGCAACAGAACAAGGAATTGCAGGACCGCGGCGAGGATGTCGAGGCCGTTGCAAGACAACTCAAGCAGCTGGAAGAGCTTGTCTCCGAGCTTGAGGAAGGCCTAGAGGATGCACGCCGTGGAGAGGCCGAGGCCAGAGCGGAAGTGGAGTTCCTACGTGGTGAAGTTGAACGAACAAAACTGGAGTTGAAAAAGGAGCGGGATGGCTCTGGCGGGCCTCGGGAGAATCATATGAGTCCCGACGGACAGTCAAGGGAACTCGAGCAGAAAGACGACGAAATCCGCGGGTTGAAGGCGATTATCCATTCCCTGAGCAGAGGTGACCCTGACTTGCATGCACTGCCGCAGAATGGATTTGGGGCGGGCTCTCGTGCAGAACACAATGCGGATTATGTGGCTGATCTAGAGCAGCGGGTTCAAGAATATGAGCGTGTCAATGAGCGCAAAGCATACCGCATCGAGGAACTTGAGCGCGAGCTGCAGCAATCTCAAACGAACGGTGACAGTCGCGCCCGTGGTTCCACTATTACACAGTCAGGTTCGCAGCACAAGCCATCCGGCTCAACAGGCAAAATCGGTAACGGACATACCGTCAACCATGCCCATCGGCTGTCTGATCGAACTGTTGTTCCGAGTGACTGGCAAGATGAGCCTCCACAGGAGGGGACTTACTCGTCTTACCCCTCCCACCGCCGTGGTGCCTCAGACACATCTGCTCGCTTGGAGACAATGCACGAATCTGATGCCCGCTCAGAGGATGGCGGTTCCTTGTGGTGTGAGATCTGTGAGACCGGTGGTCACGACATTCTGAGCTGCACGAATATGTTCGGAGCAGAAGCCAAGAATAATAAACCCACTGATGCGGAACAACCTCTACACAAAGAACTTTCTAATGATGAGCAACCCGCCGAACCGGCTGCGCCTAAAGAATCTTCAACATCAAGCCACAGCCACAACACCACCCCCCAGAAGACCGGCCGTGATGCTGTCCTTGAGGGTCTCCGCGGAGTGGGACTCACGTCATCCATGGCTCCTGTCGCAGGCAAAGCCAGTGGTGTAGTCGACGAGTCCAAGTGGTGCGCGCTCTGCGAGCGGGACGGACATGAGAGCATAGATTGCCCATTTGACGATTAATCCACGTCCGCCGATGTATGAGACACAGCGACATGGTCTTGAATAACGTTCTTCGCATCTGTGACATGACATGGCTACCCTTCAAACTGGCTTTAGCGGGTTCGTTATCTTCTTATACCTCATTTATAATTGTGCCTTGTGCATGCTGCTTTCTTGATTCCTTAGTTGGCTCGGATGACCAAACCCATACCCCTGTATTGTTTGGTTTTTGCTTTGCTCTCCAGTTCCATATACCAGATGAAGCAATTTTGCACTGCAATTCGCGTTCGGCCACTTGGATGGTCCTGTGTTAATAGTTGAATGTTTTCTTTTAAGCACTGAGGTCATTGTCTACCCTCCTCGATTTCGTTATTTGAATCATGGTGTACTCATCTACCCGGTGCCCATCCTTGTTCTATTTTCCTTCTTTTTTGATAAAGCCCTACGAAGGCACTTTTTCTTTCTTTCTGATAGTATAGCCGCTGACAAAATAATTCACTAATTGGGGCCGTATCTCTTAAATTTTACGTGACGCAGAGCAGTTCGCTCAATCTCCAAACACCTAGTTTACATCAAATGTCGTGCCTCGTTTCGCCTCAACTTCCCAAACTCAACAAAACTACTCTGGAAACCTAGGAGGCTGAACAATCTCCCCATCCTTATACTTCGACTCCGCAACCAGCCCACAAGCCTTACACGTCTTCTTCACCTCGTCCCCAGCAAACTCCATCACAACCTCCTTCACCTGCGTCCCCAGGTCCGTACAAACAAACCTCTTCTCCCATACAACCTCTCCACACCCCCGACAATACCACCGCATCGCATCCTCCGCCCCCTCAGCTCTCGGCTGCTCCATCACAACCCCAACCGTATCCCTAAACCGCACCGGACAGTGCGGCGTGTTCGCGGGTAGCAGGAATACCGAACCCTCATGGATAGGAATGTCCTGGAAGACAGGCGGCGAAACAGACATGTCCACTGCCTTGAGCAGCATTGACCCCCGGTATTGGTAGAAGAATTCCGGTGTCGAGTTTATGTGGTAGTCTGTTCGGGCGTTGGGGCCGCCGACGATCATTACTGTGTAGCCAGATGTAGAGGGGGAGGAAGGATGGTAGATGCAGTAGTTGTTGACAGGTGGCTGGAGGAGGTGGGAGTTGGCTTCAAGCCTGCAGAGTTGTGTGGTTGGTTAGATGAGTCTGACATTTTTCAACATTATGCGTGCACGCGGGGGAGGGGGATGGCGGAAAGACGTGGGATCAGGAATGAGGTTAGAATGGGAAATACCATTTTGGGATATTGAGGGCCGGTGTTAGCATTTTCTATCTGCTGCACAACTGGACTGTTAGTTTAGAATTCTGAATTCTTGATTGCAGTAAAACATATCATGCTGTTGCTGTTGTTCACCGGTTGCCCGCTCACGAGTCACTCGCCGGGATCTTATCGTTGTCGGAGATAGTCCGATCTTAAATCCGGAAGCGGGACGGAAAAACTTCGCCCCAGAAGATTTTCTTGAATTTCGTTTTTCTGGATTCTTCAACTGACAGCGAAGAAGCGCAGAGAAACCGAGGCCATTGGGTAAATATTTTCAATATTGCAGCCATGGCGACCTCACAACCTCCAATCCGACTCACCTCGCACAAAAACTTCGTTCATCGCCTTGTTTTCTCTACATTAACTGGCCGGACAGCCCATATCTCGCAAATTCGCCCTTCCTCTCCTACGAACCCCGGTCTTGCACCGCATGAAATCTCATTCCTTCGTCTTCTCGAGGCTGTTACAAATGGCTCGCAAATGGAAATTTCGTACACTGGTACGATCCTTGTCTACAAACCGGGTCTTATTACTGGAAGTGGCACCGGTGGCACTGTGATTCGACATGAGATTCCAGCTGGGTGTACTCGCGGCGTGAGCTATTTTCTCATCCCGCTATGCCTCATGGCACCGTTTTCCAAAGCTCCGATAAAGGTTCTCTTCACCGGTCCCGGCGTGATTACTTCCTCAACACCGACCGGCGACATGTCTGTGGACAGCGTTCGGACCGCCATTTTGCCGCTTTTCAATCAGTTCGGTATTTTCAACAACATAGAATTGCGTGTGCTCCGAAGATCTAATCCAGGCCCTAACGGGAGAGGAGGTGGTGGAGAAGTTCAATTGGTTTTCGGCCACCAAGTTCGGCTACCTAAAACTCTGCATTTGATGAATGCCGGTAGGATAAAGAAGGTCCGCGGTGTGGCATATGCCGTTGGTGTTTCCGCCTCAAATAATTCGAGAATGATCGATGTTACTCGTGGCATCCTCAACCCACTTGTTCCTGATACCTATATTTTCTCGGACGTCTCGTCTGCTCCGCTTATTCCTACACCGGAAAGGAACAACCCGTCGGCAAAGAAAAAGATTGGGCTCGGATTTGGCTTATCCCTGGTCGCAGAATCTTCGACTGGCTGTTTGTTCTCCGCCGATGTTGCATCTCCCCCCAGTGGTGGTCAACCACCTGAGGATATTGGGAAGCAATGCGCATACCAGTTGCTTGAGGAGATCTCGAAAGGCGGTTGTGTCGCCCCCGCAGCTTTCTCAACCATGATCGGATTGATGACCATGGGCTCTGAGGATGTTGGGCGTATTCAGGTCGGTCGTGACATTATCGGGGACGAAAGCTCAATTCAACTTGCCCGAGATCTGTCGAAGTTCGGTGCCCCAGGCTGGGGGCTGCGAGATGCTGGTGACGATAGTAACGATGTTATAATCAGTGTCGTTGGACGAGGTATAGGTAACGTTGGACGGAAGGTCGCTTGATCATACCGCCATAAAGTCAAGCCACCAGTGACCGGCTGCTCTGGTCTTGGGCCGCAGCTCGTTTCGACAACCCAGTTAAAGGATTCAACATTACAGCACAGATTGACCACCCAGCTTTGGCTCATTACCTTCGAGATACGTTTATCTCCGTCGTTATAATCGAAATTTCCGGAGGCGGACATCTCAATTGGTAGGGAGCGAGGTGGCGCCTTCCACTCGCCCAGCACTTACGGATATACGCAATCTACACCTGTTAACGCCCGGTCAACTCCGATGCGCCAGTGCTACTGGGGTCTTCTATTGCCCTCTGTTGCCTTCCGGTGCCTGAAGTTAGGCTGTGCCACGGTTCAAGACTTACCATAATAGACACGGAGCAATGTATACCTGGACGAGGCCGACATGGAGCAATTGGTGGGTTGATATCCCATTGACGATTCGAGACGAGATTTTTTACAGAGCTCGGCGTTCATAGCTAGCTTCCCTGCTACTACATTTACATGATACCCACCGTGTTTTGTCCACTGCTTCGACAGCTTGGGCTAAAACGTTTGAGACGGCCCTCGCCGACCTTCCTGTATATAATCACGTTCAATAAAATGTTTTCTTCCTCTTTCCAGTGCTCAATGTATTGTGACATGCTTCTTTTTGATTCTTCGAAAGACCATTGATCTGGATTAACTTTTGTAGGTAGCCCTCAGTCCATCTCAATGCAACATGGATAGCCAATTAAGACTATGAGGCGAATCTCATCGAGTTCCCAAGTCAGGCCAGCGCCTGTGGCGTGAGTACATATGAGCACATTACCAAGTATGGCGTCAGTACGACGGGATTAACAACGCTGATACAGTGCAGGCCGAGCCCATGAACACTACTAGTAGTCCACGGTCTACAGTATGATATCTTAATGCTCCAGGTGCTACAATATGAATTGGGTATCTCTCAGTCGGTTTATCTTGTGATTCCGTGTCCTGCAGGAGCTCCGGAAGCTCGAGCCCTACATTGGAACACCCTAATTCCGCTTTACCACCGGTATCACCGTCACATTACGGCCTCAATTATTCCCAAACAGGAAGGGACGGCCCTGGGGAGCTCCTTCCTGTGTGTTCTCTCGGCGTTATCGCTCTCTTCGCGCTCCGAGATCACGCAGTGGCAAGGGCTGAGGACGGCTATTTAAGCCTGCTCTTTCCCCCTTCCGGCGCTGCCCACTTCTTTCCTCCTACACCTCCCTGCTGCCACTCTGTTACCCTTTTACTATGTACCACCCCACTTCAACTCAGCCTGCCCTTTCATGAACTGCCCCTTGTTTGTATGGTCCGCCTTGGCTTTTATGAGTGCATGTCATCGTTCTTGCTGCTGTTAACACATCACTGTTTCTGTACTGCCTTCACTTCGCCTTCCTGTCGTTGTCTTTTTGGTCACATGTCTTTGACTGCACTGGGTTCCCACTGACTTTGGCAACTATTTGTCTCTTCTATTATCATGTCACCCTCGTGGTCTGTTGTTCCTGTCTTGTCTGTTGTTCCTGCCTTGCCTGTTGCTACCTACCATGTCTCTTTAACGTGACTAATAGGTCGCCCTCCGAGCGAGCATTATGCCTTGGCATCGTGAGTTAGCCCAGTGACGCGACCGTGCAAGTAAGTACTTCCCCGTGGTCATTGGTATTCGAGTCAAGTTCTAATCAGTTTGACAGGCTGGCTAAAAACAATTAACTCACACCGCGGGCCAGCTCCCATTGGGACATGCTCATGTGGGTACAACTTCTCTAGACCAAGCTGGCTACTAACTTCAATGTCCAGGGATGTGGATAACCCAACACATCCTTGCTCACCCCCCTCCAAGCATCTATGCCCGTCACCGTGAGTAGGCCCAGTGACGCGACCGTGCAAGTAAGTACTTCCCCGTGGTCATTGGCATTCGAGTCAAGTACTGATCAGTTTGACAGGCTGGCTAAAAACAATTAACTCACACCGAGGGCCAGCTCCCATTGGGACATGCTTACGTGAGTGTCTCTTGTTCAAGAGTGGCTTGACTGGATACTAACTTCGTCAATGTGCAGGGACGAGGATAACCCAACTCGTCCAAACACATCAAACACATCCATCATGTCAATGCTGGGTTCCGGAAGCCTCTGGTTTCATGGTCGCTGGCTACGAATGAGAGACTCACGGGGAGGCATGTGCTGAGTGGTGGGCACGGTCTTGACAATTCATTTCACGATCCGAGGGGACGCTTAGGGTGGTAGGAGATATTCCTGTACTTGAGTTTGTATCCTGGTCAAGGTTTTTGCCCATTGGGTTTTCCCTTGGCTGTCACCTAAATGGGAGGAACTGGTTATGTACTTTTCATGTGTGGTGGCTACAATTTACAAGAGCGTGGTGGTGGTGGTTGTTGTTGTTGTACTGTCATCTGAATGGGGGACTATTTATGTACTTTTTGTGGGGTGTCATCTACAAACTGAGAGAGGTTGGATAGTAGGGGTTCGCTTGTATGTATATCAGATCCTGACAATCAACGTTATGAATGTTGTCCTTGCATAGCATAATCATTGGTACTTGCATGTGGTACACGCAATGCGTAAGTGTAGTTAACTAACTATACATGGAGTATGAATAAGCTCATTTCGTAATTGCTGGAAACGCCAAAGATAAGCTCGGAATAGACTTTGGAGGCGCCAATGGTTTAAGCCAACGACACGTACACCGCTCCACTCAGAATTAAACTACACCAAGCCCTAATGCCGCTAACGGAAGGAAAAGGGGAAGTGGAATGCCTCCCTTTTATTTTTTTTTTCTAGCTTCTCTATTTCTTGATCTATTTCTATTCCAAAAGCGCCAAGAGACACTGATCAACACGGGGAGAACAGGTCAAGTCAGCAAATGACACAAACGACCCGGGTGAAACAATAGAGCAGGACCCAAACGCCGATCATCAGTTAAGAACTCTGGAAAGATTCCCGAGTCAACCAAGTAGACGAACCCAACAAAACGATGGCGTATGTGCCCTTTTCAACGCCAATGATGCTGCAGGCTCAACCAAAACAAACAGAACAGAAAAATGCTTTTGACAGATGACGAAACAAAGTGTCCACATTTATCTATGTGGGGGAAACTTGGCGGGGGGTTGAAGTACTAATGCAAGGGGGCTGTGGAGAAAAAAACGTAAGAAGAGACGAATTAAAGAATGATAAACAACAGAAAGGAAGTAGGTATAGGAAATTGTCAAACGAGTTGGTCCGATAATGGGGCAATAAACGCAAACAAGGAAGAAAAGTTGCAAGTGAGAGTGGAAAGGCGAAGTAGATAGGTAGAACAAATCAATTTGTGATCTATTCAGAAACATCCTCATCCTTGCCTGGGTACATGATATCCTGGCGGATAACGGCTCGGACATGGCAGACTAAGACGAAGATGAACATGCAGATGATGCCGATGGACATTGCGGTCGCGACGCCGCTGATACCCTTGCTACCTAGCCACTCGCCCATAGTGATTGTAGCAAGTGTGAAACCGGTGTTGGGGAAGACCATAGCCCACCAGTTCAGGTGGAAGGAGGTGGGCGGCTCGCGAATGACTGCAATAACGGCGATGCAGAAGAACCATAGACTCAAGGCCCAGAGGAAGGCGGCGGCAGATATTGCGAGGAGAGTCATTATGCGCGCGTCTTGGATTGCGGTTTCATCATGGAGGAGGTCTAGCTCTTCTGGAAGACTGGAGGTCATGCCGACGAGGGCCAGGGCTGTGAAAGCCGGTGGTCCAACGCAGATGAACATTCCGGGTCTGTGTTCGCGATTAGGAAGGCCGGATTGCATCAATCGCCCGATGTAGTGGGAGTACATTATAAAGGCGACAGAGAAACCGAGACCTTGGAAGGTAATACCGGCGCAGACCATAGGAATCGAGGAACGGATGGGTTGCTGCTCTGCGATGACGGAGGCGATAGTACCGCTAAGCATGATCGGGAAGATGGGGAGGATCCACGATGGCATCATGGTTTGGAGGTGGTAGGAGTGGGTTGCGAAGACAAAGTAGTATTGAACGACTGCGAGCGTGAGTGTGCAGGCGCAGTAGATCCAGAAGAGGGCCTCGAGTGCGAGCTGGAAAGATTCCTGTGCATCTTCGCCGAAGAACTTGTAGAGGCCGGAGATGATAGTCGCGACGGAAAGCCAGAAGGTCGGGAAGAAGAGGCCCTCTCTGTCGTGACGGAGGGAGTCGAGCAACCCTCCATGGAGCATAAAGCGAAGTGACATAAGAGAGCAAACGAAAGCAAAGAAGACAAGGTCGATGATGTATACAGCCAAACCGATGTTCTGGAGCCCTTCGAACTGGAAGGGTTGGTTGGAAATGAGAAGCGCCAGCCCTCCAGTGCTCATGGTTAAAGTGTACCACGCCCAAGTAAAATGGCGCAGGCGCTCGCGGAGGCTCACTTGGACAGGCTTCTTCATCTCGACATCAATTGTGGTCGTCTCAGACCGGGGAGTCGGCGGGCAGAGAGTGCTCTGAGGGCTGTTCTCAAACATTATGACTGGGGATGAGAGAAACTATGCAGCATTGACGAGGTAAATCCAAACGAGAGGCAAGCAGTCTAAGACAAATAATAAGGCTAAAGATAAGAGTAATTGAGATCTATGAAGAGAAAAGGCAATGTTATTTATAATGTATAACGAGAATGAGAGAAGTGAAGCGAATGACGGGGGTTTATATGAAAGAGAGTTGGGGTTTTGGGTCAGGGCAAGGTAGAAGTAAGTAAAGTCGGCAAGGTCAACGTAGACACAGTGGCACATGGGGGCGCAGGGACAAAACCTGCAGGAATGTTACAAGGAGAGAGCGGTACGCAATCAAGAATAACCCAAAGGGGTAAAAGACACAAATTTTCAAATGGCAGGGTAGAAGACGAACCAACAATGTACATCAGCGCCCAGGGACAAGCACGTCGATCAAACCAAAGAAATCACCAGGGCTACGCCCAGCCCTGAGGGTGTCAGCACTGTGCTTGATCTTCTGAATGCGAAATTCTCATAGGACATCGGGCCTTGGGCCGCCGTATCTTTGCGACTGCTCATCATCGATAGTCGACTCCGTCCAAGACTTTTAGTATCAAAACTACAAGAGCCCAGAGATATGGTAGCAGCTGGCTTGACAATCCTTTGTGTACCAAACACAAGCTGCTCCTAGAATATCTGACGTCAAGCTTGGGGCTCGTTTTGACATTGCACAATATGAGAATAAGGCCCATGTCTTCCAGTATATTGAGAAATGTAGCTTTGCAAAAGCCGGTGGCCAATTCTGATGCCTAGGGGGGGGGGAGTGGAGCTGCGATCTGCGCGGTTGATGCTCAATGAACAAGCTGTGATGCCATTTTGCTAAGTATACCGAGAGCCAAGGTGGACCACTACGCCAAAAGGCGCTTCCAGCCCTTGTTTTTGGGGGTTGGTCGAAGCATGGATGCTACTGTCATCCATGGGCACTTGGCGGGAGGCTGAGACGCAATACGTATCTAGCACCGTCGCAGGCAGAAAATAGTCCACCTAATTAATGCAGAATAATGCAGAATCAAAATCAAAACCGTGGCATTGCATCAATCCCGGTAAAAGTGTGGAGCCGAATTCGACGGACTCGGCCTTCAAGAACTGGGCGAGACGAATCGAAGCCCTCGGCTGGTTCGTTGCGTGCTCTCTCGGTCCGGAGTGCGAGCAGCCATTCGCGAAGAATTGCTGTGGGACTTGAAGGACCCGATGAGGTCTAGATTTAGAAGGTGGATGGAGTTGGAAGCAAAGAAGACTCTGGGCTCTGGAGTGTTGTGGTGTTGCAGGAGTCACATGGCCTGAGGACTTGCTCTCCCGGCTTCAACCTCTCTGTTTCTTCACGGACTCTTCACTCTTCTGGGCTATTCTCCCACTTCCTCCCACTCCCGGCATCGAGGATCATCTCGGACTGCCTGCTATTCATTGGTTGCAAAGTCTCGCGCGGTTACCCTGCATTATTTCATTCTCAGGTCCCAACTGCTGCGCCGGCACTCCTCACTCGAGCCTCTCCAGGCCAATGATATGATATGATGGAGTGGATTCGTTGCGAGTTATTCTCATCTTCAATACAAGTCCGTTCACGAGGGCAGTCAGCCAAAAGCCAAGCATCTAGAAATTAGCTGGGTGGCTGATGTTCTTGGTAAAATGGTGCCTGCCCGCCAAGGATCGTGGCAAGGTGATCGCAGACCCTCAGGGAGTCGGAAATCGGGATCCTGAGTCTATCATCTCTTGGTCTTCCTCAAGTATCGATATCTAAAGGAGCGCGTGGCTTGGCAAGTTGGCACCCTTCGTCCAATCAACTCGGCATCTCGATTGCAAATCAAGAATCAGGGGAAGGTTAGGGCATCATTTCGCTGGGCATCAAAGCTCTGCCGCCTGTACCCATAGCCTTGACGACGGTCTAGGATGGCTCCCAATTTTCAAACGAAAACATTCAGGGTTTGTTCTACCAGGCATACGGAGTATTCCTACCATGATAACATCCCATGTTCTTCATTCACATTAATAAATGACAATGTCAGTGGTTCCATCCCACGTGCAGCAGAGCATGTCACTGTTTGGTGCAGCAAGAACCCAGCATCTCTCGAAGTTTCCACTTTTCCACTTTCAGTTCCCCCGATCAAATAGCGTTGTCGGCAAGGCCCATATGCTCGGCCCCTGGCAAAAACATTAAAGGTGTGCCGGCACGCCCGCCAGCTTGATCCCGTTCGGCACCGTTCCACGCCGTTTCCACTGCACCTCTTCAGCCCACCCGGCTAAGACTAAGACGGAGATCAACAGCACATCATCCACCAGGGGGTCCACCGCCAAGCTTTGTGTCCATGATCCTGGCCCCTTGGCGTGTGGGCACCGAAAATGAAACGGCGATAAGGGAGTTTCAGAACCAACAAGAGATACATATCTGAATAATCTGAATAATAGATCCGACATTCGGATGGAATCGGCTACACCAAACATGTTTCTATTTCGGAAACGCGCGGCGAGCCAGTAGCCCTACTGAAGCCTGATCCTGATCTTGACGATATCTTTGGAATCAACCCCTTCCCCTGGGCAGAATCCAGCATCCGCTTGGCAGAGCGAAAATCACCCGCCCAGTTTCATGCACAGCCGCACCCTTATCAGGAGAGCTTTATGCCAAGCCTTGGCGTTTGCGTACGTGAGTAGTTATTTGTATTATTGTTGTTCTTCCTCCTTTTTATATCACACAGGGATTAAAATTCCACAGAAATGCTGTGGCCTAGCCAACACGTATCATCATATGTGCGTTACTCGATGCAGCTCTTGTTATCTTGTTTTGTCGTCCCTTGTGGACACCGAACGCATCATCCAGAGCCACAATTGGGGCGGTTCTTATCTATATATATCATCTGCCAAGAATGGCTCTACGCCAACCTACTGGCCGAAGAATCCTTGTTTTCGAGTGTTTTATTCGGTCGCCTATATACGTAGTAGTAACCGTGCTGAGTTTGAATACGCCACCCTCCCGAGATGCACATTCTGCCGGTTGACACATAAATCACAACATAATGATTTATGTCAAGGGTTGCCATATTATGATACGTACCTTGGCCTCAACCATAGCTGCGTGCATGTACCTCCACAAGAGTTCAACCAACAGCTCTCGTCCAATTATTCCCATACTTCACGCATTCTTTCCAAGGTCACGATCGCATAGCTTGCTTAGCGACGCAATGCCAAGCCCGATATCACCCTAGCCAAAGCAGGCCTGAATCCGATAAGCCATCCAGAAGAAGTCAAAAGAACGATCTACCGTGCGACAACCGGAGAATATCCTTGCTTTCAGCCTTTCACCCTATTGTAGGGCAACGTTCTTCAGCCAAACACGACACCCCGCCACATTTCGGAGATAAAAGTTAAAAGTTCAGTAATATCAAAGATCGGTGGCTGGTAGCGGGATGACGCGCCTGTGGATTTCCTCACTGATGTGTTGGATCTTGATGTAAAGAATACGGACCATGGTGGTGCCTCCACTGGTAGCCGATTTGATCCCACGCACACACTGTGAAACTGAAATCTTACTGGATGCCGATGTCATACCGAAGTCTCGCACTGGGCGGATGGATAACTTTTCATACCGTGCATTATCTGCTTTACGCTTGGTCACATCTACTTCTGCAGGTAACTCTGGTTGCAAGTTAGCGCTTGGCTGTATAGGCAACCCTTTCGTCCAGCTCCACACTGTGCTGCAGAAACCTTATCCAGGCTATTATTGCAGGAACACTGCAGATAATTTACAGCATGTGACGTTATACACCCCAAATATTGCTTCTGGAGCAGTGAATCATGATCACGGATCAAAAACTGAGGATCTGCGCAATACCACCTTGAGTGGATAGCAGAGTCGATCATCAGCACCCTATTCTCCACCAAGCGGATGATCCGCTATTACAACCCAACCAGAGTAAAATGTCCGCAGGCGAGAAGTCGAGACCGGTCTCGCGCTAGTCCATGGCTGTGAAGATCATGGCGATTCATTCCATCATAATTTATAAACATCTCCTAATTGTGCCAAGATGGAGCCGAGACATTCAAGAAAATGGCCGATTCAACCAGCATTAATTAATGCGCTGCGGATTCGACACAGCTAACAAGGATACAATCATAGTGAAACAAGGACGAAACAGGCAAAAACACAGTCTTGAAAGATGTCAACTGGCGTAGCAACTCCATCACTCCATTCCCGTGCGCTCCGAGATCATTGTCAATCATTCATGAATCATGAGCGTCGTAATATCCTAACAATTCGCATTCTTCATCACAGACGCATTTCCTGCAAGTTACTTGCGACAGCGTGGGGGTGTTGTTATATCATGCGGTATATCAGATCCGAAGCAAGCTCCGGAAGATTATCTAAAAGTGCGCGAAACCCGCGAGCAGACGGCCTTTCTGGTTCCTCTGAGTAAAACGTGGACCCTACGATAGGTTCCGTTGGAGGACAGTACTCTGCAAGGTCGCGCACTTTGCATGCGGCATAGTGCACAACAAGTCTCCGAAGCTCATTGTCCCGGAGCTGAGTGGCTGATGAGGGTGTTATCGGCTCCAGGCGAGTAGTTTTCGTGTAGGTATAGCTGAGGAGATCGACGACCATCCTGGCCTTAGTTGTGGTCAAAACAAGCTGCTCCACGTACTGATTCTCAGGGTCTGGGTCCGGAAACGCCAAATTTAGAAGGTCGTGATGAAGCTTTTGCAAACACAGATGTGCAAGATCCGGGATCAAGTAGCGTGTAGCGAAAACATACAATTTAGCATGGAAGATCAGGTAGGGCAATACCACACCGGGAAGCGGGTTTGAAGCCCTTGTTGCATGGTGGGAGGGTCGAGGTCCAGTGTCGTCAATCACTGTGAATTCGTCCCACAAGGTTGTTGTTCCTGTCTCGTGGCGAGGAGAGAACTGCTGATTGGCAAAAGACGTGTCTATGACCGGCTGCACTCGGCGCGCACTCGGGTCCTTGTCTTGCCGATTCTGAACTTCGTCATATCCACTTTCCTTCACGCCGTTGCCGATGGTTGGCTCGGGATGTCCCATTGGCTGTATGGTGGATTTGGGCTGGGCTGCGGCTTCCTCGGTCGAGGCGTGGGGGTTCTCGGTGGGTTCTGCAAAGGGCAGTTGTGCCGCCTGTGCAGGTTCAACTCTTGCAGCACCGGGGGGTGTGCACGGGGGCGTGAGTTTAAGCGAAGGGTCTTGAATGAACCCTTGTTGTTCATCACTCTTTCCCCTGCGACGTCTTCTCCCGCGGGAGGGGGAGGGGTCGGCAGAAGAAGCGGGAGATTGATCAGACTCTCGAGGCGTAGCAGCTGGGTCCTGGGGCAGGTACTCAGTGTGAGTTGAGAGAGGCCATGCTTCTCCTTCTCTTCTGCCAGGCTGCTGGCTTGGGGCTCCAGCCTCTTCTTCGTGTTCACGATCACCCTCGTGTTCATTGTCACTGCGGTCTACCACATATGGCTCGTTCAATAACTCTGCGGGCTGTTGCGGTGGTCCTGTTAGACCAGCTGCTGGGGTCGAGTTGCCAGTGTCTTCCGGAATCATTCCATTGAAGGGATTGTTAATCGAGTCCTGCTCTTTATTATCCTCCCGGCATCCCGGCGGTGGCACGACATAGTCTCCCGTATACGCATACTCGCAAAATGCGACGAATGTCTCCACATCCTCATCTTCCAGGATGGCGATCTGGTGCTTGGACTCCCGTGTTTGACCACTGTTCATAAGGTGGTCGAGGGGCCCGGAAACATGGCTGGCGAGACCCGACTGGATGGTGAGCTTTGTATGGCTCGGGCCGACCAGAAAGGTAAAAGGTACTGAGTTTATGATGCTGCAGGTCGTCAGTGGCTTGTCGGGGAGGAAAAAAGAAAAGAAAAAAGCAAGGTACGCCGTGAGAGCTTAAGCAAACAACCAGGCAAAGTGCATCATTTATAACGCCAACTTTTCGCCCTCTCTATTCCATTGCAACTCACCTCCTGAAATCACGTTTAGGCTCCATTGAATGACGAATGCTCACGATTATCACTCACTAAGGCGAGGAAAAGAAAGAAAGATAAGTTGAAATCAAATGCGACTTCAGACAGGATGTCCCCGTCACTTTCGCTCTCCTTGAGACCACTACGTCGTATTAATATAAGTCGCAGGCAGATTCCACCCCTCCTATGACAGCCACCCTTTGTCCTGGCGCCATTCCCTCTCCACCAAGTCACCAGGAAAAATCGGCACATGAAAAGGGGGAGATCAAGCGCGGAAGCCGATCCGAATTGGTTCTGGTAGTCTGCTACGTGTGCAGCGATGATGGGGCTCGACGGATTGACCGCCAGCTCTCTTGCACGCGATGCAGCCACATAAAAAGCTGATTTGAGATTCGCACTGACGCAAAATGATCAGAGCTTATCGCGTGATTACAAAACTCCCTTGAACTATCTTAAACTATCTTCCTCGAATAGACATCGTGCAGAAGCAGAAGGCGATACGAAGCCGATGTTCAAAATATTCGTCCGTAGTGGTGAAGACAGCACAGCAAGAGCACGACCGCCTTATCCCACATCAGTTACAGCATATGGAGCCGACATATTTTCTCTGACCCCATGAGCGGTGATTCGAGAAGCTAATTCGGTGAAACCGCAAGCCCGTGGCCATCCATCCGCCTTGTTGGCACTATCAGGGCAATTCCAAGCTTTCTCTTTGAAGATTGTGGCCCAATCGATCGGTCAGACCCTATGAAGACCCAACGATTGCTGGCGGAGTGAACCACCCCAATAATTATACCGGCGATGTAGCGGTCAATCTGTGCCGACTGGGTTAGCGGCAGGTGTGGTTCCTGTCTGCATGATAAATTATGGGTTCCTTTGGTTCCTTGGGTACAGTGCGTGTCGGGGAGGTAAGTCAACCTCATATGCTTGGGACGTCCACATGCTCTGTGCATATGGTCAATGCATTCTAGTTCCACCAGCGCTTCTGCTCTGCATCCGTGCCGCCGTCAATGATGTTTTATGATATCATTTGCAGCCCATCCTTGGCTGCAGTACTTTTAGGTTGGGCCTACCTGCAATTTTCATGGCCGAGCGAGATCATGTTCAAATCCATATAAGTAATACCCCTGCGTCTCTATATCGGATAAATTTAGTTCAATTCAATTATCAGCTCGCTATCTATGCTCTTGAGCTACCTCTTAATCTTCAAATCAACTGCAATATTGCCGTGGTGGCCGGATATGGTGTAAATATATATAGTGTACAGCATCTAAAAGCTTTCATCTATAGACTTTTATACTATATAATCACCTTCGAGATGTGAAATACGATAATGTCGACATTGACAAGGATAGTTCTTCACCTTCCATATCAATGTGGAAGGGGCAAGGTCTATATTCATCGCCTGTATAGTAAACGAAGTCTTCACTACAAGGTTACACAAGGAAACCCCCTTGTTCCTAAAGTGAGAATAGAATGGTATAAACAGGCCTTACATAGCTGTGTTTAATAAGAATCCATACACTCATTTTATTGACTTTGTAGAGAGATGTCCACAGATAATACATTATATGCAAGATTCTCTAGTCTAAAACGAACACAGAGTATACTCTAATATAGAAACAACAATCATATCATACAGCGCTTCTTCGCCACATCTAACCATTCAAGTAAACCAACTTGCCGAACAATAGGGGTAATCAATGAATCAGCCTAATCCCGCCCATCCCAGGCTCCCACTCCTTCAACCCCTCCGCAACACTAACCCAAAACTTCAACCTAACACACTCCCCCGTCGCCGCCTCAACATTGCCCTCGTCGAACGCCTTCCCCAACGCCTCCACACACCCTCTCAACCGCGCATCATTCTCCTTCTTCATCTCGGCGATCTGCGCCTCCGCCTCGGGACCCTCGCCCACCTCCTCAATCGTCTCTTGAACATCCATCACCTCCATCAACAGCTCCGGATCAAGCGGGTGCGACCCCGCCCCGTCCTCCGCCGTGACATCGATCCCATGGAATTGCCGCAGGATGTACTGCGCGCGGAGAAGCGGGTCCGCGAGCGTGCGGTAGGCTTCGTTGATCGTTGCGGAGAGCGACTCGGCGGTTTGCTTTGTTGGGCCCGTGGGGTACTTGTCCGGGTGGATTGTGTTTTGGAGTTGTAGGAACTCGCGCCGGAGGAGCGCGACGTCGACTGCGAAGGGCGATGAGGGCGGCGGGCCGGTTGGAAGGGTTTGCGGGAAGATCGTGTAGTAGGTTGTTGTGTTCGGGGCGTTGGGGATTGCTGAGGAGTCCTCGGAGTTTGGGCTCTGGTTGAGCTTGCGGATGGTGGTTGTGAAGGGGCGGTGTTGCAGTGGTGAACGAGCTCGTGTAGCTGCGGCGTTTGAGAGTTGACGCTGGCAGAGGATGCAGGAACCGCTGAGTGTCTTGCGGTTTGCCGAGAGGAATGAGCGTGGTGTTGATCGGGATGACGCTGCGAGCCGTTGGAGGACTCTTTGAGAACGGAGAGATGCTGCCATTTTTGCTGCGTTCGTTGAAAAAGTGACGGCGAGGCGTGCAACTGAGCTCGATGGTTCACCTATTTATCGAGGCAAACCGGAGATCGAATCGCGGAGAAGTTTCGGATGGCAACCGGAGATACAGGAAGCAAAAAGCCGAACGGGGCGCTCGAACCCCCAGCCTTGAGATTAAGTGTCTCACGCTCACGCTCTACCAATTGAGCTAGCCCGATTCTGATTGGCTGGCAGGGATTGGGTGGTGGACTGTCAGCTTTTGGATTTGATTCGAAATGAGGAAATTGCTTGGAAAGTTCGAAAGATTCGCAGCATATACGGAGTACGTAGTGGAATTGGCTTTGGAGGAACAACGTGGTGGTTAGTCAGCATATACAGCTTTTGCCAATGACGTCACTTCTATACGCTGTTTGGATGTTGATATAGTTGAGGCCCTACTATCTAGACATTATAAAACATACTGCAGCGCTACTGATCGTCTCTACAATGGATTCATAGTACGCTGGTAACTGGGTGTCTTTCTTATCAATTATGTGGTTATTGCTTATAGCTTACTCAATCCCCCATAGCTTCACCGTGCGGTCATGCCCACAGCTTGCGATCCACTGCGCATTGTTGCTGATATCAGTGCTGAGAACATTGCCCGAGTGCCCGCTCAGCGTCTTTATGAGAGACCAGTCATCTGCACTGAAGATATTCACGTTCTTGTCAAACCCACTGCTCACAAAGAACGTCCCTGATTTCTTCGGCTGTATGGGAGCCGTGGCCCCATCAACTTCCATTCGCGCAGCTTGTCCTTCAGTAGATGGCAAGAAGGACGCAGTCTCTGACTCGGTTCCTTTGTACCATCGGACATCAGACACCACACTCTTGTGTGCTCCAATTCCACCGGTATTTTTCACTTGGCGCAGGTCCCAGCACTTGACCCAGCCATCCCCAGACCCAGAAAGTACACGGTATCCGTCCACTCCCCAGTCTAGACCAAAGATTTCCCTAATATGTCCCTCCAAGATCATAACTGTACGGCCTGTTCGGAGATCCCAGATGCGTCCAATACTATCCAGACCTCCACTTGCTAGTAGGGACCCGTCATTGTTAAACGCAACGGTGTAAACTTCTCGCGAATGACCTTCCTGGAGTTGTAGCTCCGCCGTCGTCTCAACATCCCATAACCGCCATGTTGTGTCGAAAGATGCTGATGCGAGGTATTTACCGGATGGGTGAAACTCGGTCCGGCAGACTCGGCCAGAATGGCCTCCGAGTGTAGCGAGTGGTTGATCCTTGTCAAGAGACCATAAACAAACATTGCCTTCTCCTCCTCCCGACACGAGGTTGACACTTGATTCAGACACGTTCGATTCTGGAAGTGTGGCCCCTGGAAACCATGACAGACCACCAACTCGATCAGTGTGACCCTTGACAGAAAACTTCTCTTCTAGATTCGGCACAGACAGTAGGCGAATACCACCACCCCAGTTACCAGTCGCAATCGTCTGCCCGTCCGGCGCAAACCGACAAATGCTGACCGGGCGATCACCCGCAATCTGTGATCCGTAAAGATCGAAGTTATGTAGCTTCTCTTTGATAGCCTTCCGGTGTTTAATATGCGTCCGTAGCGGTATTGTCGATTCTTCTCGTTGCCGGGCGACACGCGCTTTGGCGCGGGGTAGTGAGAACCGTGCTATGTCTTTTCGTGCCTTCAACAGCTCGTCTGTGCCCTCTGTATAGAATTCCTCTTGTTGTTCTCCCTCGTCCTCCTCTCCGAATGCCTCTTCCATCTCGACATCCTCCTCCGCCGCTGCCGCTTCTTGTTTCTCCGCAATGTCGGTCAAAAGTTCCCTCAGTCGATCTCTCCGGTCCGCTGGTCCTTCTCCGAATAGTGTGATGGGTTCTCCAAGCTCTCGCAGCCGTGCGCGTACCCGTGTGTCGTCAGTCGGGACTGCCATAGCAGCGGCTCTTCGTTTACGCTCGAACTGGGAGATGATGGCCGAGGCCTTCTCTGCCGGAATACCGGCGGTAGATGGGGGTATCACATAGTCGCGGTCAAGAGCTGAAGAGACAATTTCGGTTAGCGATGCGATCGTGAAAGAGTGGGAGCAGGGGTGTTAAAAACGTACGCAGATCAGCTAGGTTAATGCCCGTATCCATCTCCTAATCAGTAAATCCATGAAGTCAGTCGGAGTCGCGTCACCTTCGACCATAAGAAATTGTAAACCAAAGCTGATCAGGATTAAGCGATCCAGGCAGCAGGTACTGGAGGGTCGTTCAAAGACGCATAGGGAGCTCTTACCTGCGCCTCTTCGACGTACGCCTGTCTCGACGGGTGCATCATGGTGGGCGATAGAAAGGGTCCTCAGGATCCCCGGGAGTTTAAACGACAAACAGTCAATAAGGAAATAGGTATTCGCTATAAGCCTCGTAAAGTTTTCGGTGGCGTGAAGGTGAAGAGCTGTGTGATGCAGTTCTTTGAGGTTGAGTTGATGAGATCGGAAAAAAAGGCAGAAAGTCGAAAAGCGGAAACCAAAAGATCAAACAGACTCAACGAACAGCGTCTCAACTCCAACAGCCGATTATCACCTACTTCATCCAGCATGGAAAAGAGAATCTAGCGGCGCTTCTTCACCAAGTCGCTCGCTGTCAATTGAGCCTCAAATGGTTCTATGCACCTTCTGTCTACGACAAGAGTTGGCTCTACAACAGCCTGGATCTGGCCCACGACAACTACAGCGTCAGATCGTCAGCAAACGGCTACTCGCGGATGTGATACTTACTCGCTGAACCTCCACCGTAGGAGTGACGATGCCTTGAACGCAGTTTACTCTCGCCGGGCGTTTGTCTTGTTCCAGTTCTGCGGCATCTGAGAGCAGGCGGTCGGCAATTCCGCGTTCTTTTTGACTTCTTCCTACGTCAGTTGGCGAAAAATCCACTGCCCCTTCGTCTGTTTGCTGAGACGGCGGAAATTTCGTCGGATTCGCGACTTGTCCTCCTCTCCCATACCAGTGCGCCGACAGAGTTGGTTTCTCACACAGCTGACTGTGCTCGATGCGTGCCATTTCATGGAAACAAGCCCTCTGGCTCAAACCCTTTGTTTAATTCCCCTTCGTTCGCAAAACAGCTCTTAAGAGGGGCACAAAATCGACGGCCGAGACCCCCGCTGAAGGTCCGACTATTCGCTCATGATCTTGTCGGCCAGCTCCAGTAGAGCCTGCGGTTCAGCCTGCAGTAGCCTACAAGCCATCGCGCGAGAGCGCTTAACAGGGGTGTTCTCGTCTCCTACAGCCAGATCGCAGTCTCTCCGACGCCTCCCGCAGTTTCGGTCTCCGCAACCACTGAAAACATGCCCGTCCGTCCTCCAAGCACACTCGTCTAGAGCCTTCCATTCAACGCCAGCGTGTCACTCACATACCCCGCAAATATCGTACCGTGTTGCGGCCTCCTCATCCGGCAAAACCCGACGGTTCCTCCCCACCAAAAATGCCTATAACTTCAACCCTGAGCTTCAAGAGGCCCTTGGCGTTGCTGTCGATGCCCCAACCTCCGCGGCGAAGCGAAAACGACGACCAGATAGCGGAGAGGATGCGTTCTTCGTGAGCACAGTCGGACATCACGGTCCCTCTCCCGATCACTCCATCGCCTTCGCAGTCGCAGATGGCGTTGGAGGGTGGGCGGAGTCGCGAGTCGACCCCGCGGACTTTTCGCATGGTTTATGCGACTATATGGCTCAGACGGCGCTGGCCTGGGAAAAGCCTGCCGACCAACTCCGTGCTAAAGCTCTCCTCCAAGAGGGCTACGACCGCGTTGTCGCAGACGACTCCATCCGTGCAGGCGGGTGTACTGCATCCGTCGGGATAGGGCTTGAAGACGGCCGCATTGAACTCGCAAACTTAGGCGACTCAGGCTCTGTTCTCCTTCGCCAAGCTGCAGTCCACCACTACTCAATCCCACAAACTCACGGCTTCAATACTCCCTACCAACTCAGCATCATCCCCCCGCGCATGCGCCAGCAAGCCTCTATCTTTGGCGGCGCATTCCTAGAAGACTTTCCCCGCGACGCAGTCACAACCAACCTACACATGCACCACGGTGACGTCCTCATGCTGGCTACCGATGGCGTCTTCGATAACCTGAACAACCAAGACATCCTGAAACTGGTCACAAGCCGCATGATCTACACCGGGGCCTGGACAGCCTCAACAACCCCTAATACCGGCATCACCCCCTCAGACCGCGAAACGCTGAACCGACTTACCGGTCCAGAGGGCCTGTCCTCCCTCGTCTCTCCATCTGCACCCGAATCCACCTCCAACAAGTCCAAATCTGCCACAGCTTCCAACCCTCACAAGGACAGCTACACCCTCCAATCGCTCCTTGCCACCTCCATCGCCGGCGAAGCAAAACTCGCAAGCATGGATCTCCGCCGCGATGGTCCCTTCGCAAAGGAAGCACAGCGCTACTATCCCGGCGATTATTACCACGGCGGAAAGGTAGACGATATTGCTGTTTTGGTTATCGTTGCTGTGGAAGAATAGCGTTGTTGTCGCCTCATCTCTTTTTTTTTTGTGTCCCTTTCTTAGAGCGGAGTAACGGGCCCCGGAAATTCGTCATACATTTGCATATACCTATACGATATACGTTTCGTTGGTTTTGGAGACGGTTTTGTGTTGATTTCATTTGTTGAACTGTTCAATTGCTGCTATTATTGCAGCGCGTTCGGTATACCAGTACTTACTAAATATAGACGATAGATAGAGTAGATTACATTGCGCGAGCATTTATTACATTCTCTCGATATCGAGTAATGACACCTTTTGCTGTTGGTTCGTTCTCTCCTTTTATCCTAGACAGTGACTTGGTATTTTCAGTCGTGGGATGCTTGGATACGTGTGGTAGAATGAATCCTAGAGTCACCTAGAACCTAGGCAGTAGCTCAGAGAGTCGGCTAGGTAGAGAGTTACCTTGAAAAGCTTTTTATTAGGCCGGATTATCCCACAGCCGCTCTTTGGTTTTGTTTCTTTTTTTTTCGTGTCTGAAACCAAAAAAAAAGGGCGAGGCACAGCTGTAGCTCGAGAGAAACTGAGGGACAGTCGAGAATGAGATGAGAGAACAGCAAAAAAGTTCAATAAAACAAGTAAACAAACGAGGCAACGTAGAAGGTAGAAGCACGACACATACAGTAAACGAGTTATTTAAGCAGGAAAAAAAAAGAACTGGTAAAAATCCTTCCTACGTGCATAAAGTGAGGAATTGAAACAAGAGGGTAAAAAAGTAAAAATGAACAACCGCGCGCACACACATACAATATGAATTTAGAAAAGCATTCACAAAAGAAGGCGAGAGTATCATCACATCACAGTAACAACCAAGAATTACCTTGCCATGCACGAAAATAGTGGTTAGGGGTGGTAATGCTGTTGACCTACGCCGCAGCCTCGGCAGTCTTTTCCTCTGCTGCCTCCTCCGCTGGTTTCTCCTTCTTCTCATCCTCTTTCTCTGCAGGCTCAGATGCTGCCTTATCGGCGTCACTCTTTGCAGGGGCCGGTGTCTCCTCGGTCTTCTTCTCATCGGCGTCAGGCATGGGGGTATCCTGTTCTGGAGAGTCGAGCTTGGTGTCTTCCTCCTTCTCGGTCTTACTTGGGGTTTCGGTGCCCTCCTTTTCCTTGCGTACACCGTTGGCCTTGGGTTTCTCGTCCTTCTCCTTCTCCTGACTGGGTGTACCGCGATCACCGTCCATAATATTCTTCCACTTGGAGAGAACGTCTAGGGCACGCTTCCGGAAGTTAAATTCCTCGTCACGTGGGATGTTGGGAAGTTTAAGGATCATTCTAAGGACCTTGTGGATCTTAGTTTCGCGGATGATCGAGACCTCTAGGTCACCACCGAGCTTCTCTAGCTTGTTGAAGTAGGTCGACATTTGCGCCATTTCTTCTTCCTTGGGAGGGTGATCGCGGGAAATGAAGCCCTTCTGCAGGCGGTGGCGGACAAATAGTACTAGAAGCAATCAATGTCAGTTTTGTTCCCTTGGCAGCGAGCAAGGCTCATACCTTCTCTCTCTCTCTTCTTCTTAGCTTCCTCCAGGTTAACCTGGGGCTCAGGATCCTTGGACACAGGGCGAGAGTCATCGCTCCCCTCCCCAGCTGCAGCCTTCTTCCCTTTCTTGCTTGCACTCTGCTTAGCCTTGCTGGGCCCAGCGGCTTTCTTTCCACTTTCCTCAGTTGGGGCTTTCGGAGTTGTAAGCTTCAGTTTGGTTCCCGTCTTGGGCGTCTTAGAAGGCTAAAACTATTGCATGAGTATCAAATCAGGAGGGCATGGGAAGAAATCACTCACCTTCTCGCTCTCGGCTTCAGCGTCCTTCTTCCTCTTCTTAGAGCTCTTTGCCGGTTTGCCACCCTCATCCTCCACATCAACATCATCTTGAATATCCATGCTCTTCCGCTTGTTCTTCTTCGCGTCCCTTTCAGCCTTAGCAGCGGCCTTGGAAGCAGCAGCGGCTTCTCGCTCCTCCTCTTCCTGTTGAATCGCGCGTTGGTGGTCTGCGAGCATTTCCTTGAAGTGTGCGAGGTCATGACCCTCTGCGGCAACACCGTAAGCGGCCACAAGTGACTTTGCTTTGCCCTTCTCCGATACATCCTTGCAAGTAGCAGGATCAAGGGGCGAGAGGTCAGTGTTTGGAATCCAGGCGCTAGTGTCAGGGTTAGCACTAATCTTATTACACACGTCTAATTGTTGTGAAGAACACGTACAATTCATTGGTGTGAAGGAACATAACAGGGAAAGTTCTCTCGGCGGCGCGCTTGCCACCGTCGGCGAAATCTTCGCGATAGGTTCCGTCGTCACGCTGGGCGGTCACAGGACGCGATTCCAGGAGAGTCTGAGGAAGGATCTCTTCATCGCAGAGGATGGCGGGCCACGGGGCGAAACTGCGAAGACGCGCAAGATAGTAGTCGCCAGGTTTGGCATCAAGCTGTGTGATACGAGTCATAGACTTCTTGCGGTTCAGTTTGGATTTGGTATCCCCGCCCGTAGACTTGCGCTTCGCGGATGACTTCTTGGTGGACTTCGGTGTTCCGTTGGGCTCCGGGGCAGTAGGGCCCTCGTCGGATTTTTTCGCATCGGCGGATTCAGTAGATGTGTTAGGCTTTTCAGCAGCGGCATCGGATGATTCCTTCTTGTCCTCCTGCGCAGTTGTGCTTTCTGTATGAATGAACAGCAGGGGTTAGTCAAGCTACTCAACAAAGGTACAACACAAGTACACGCGATCGCTATCTGCCACCGACGGGCAGGGGCCCAGAAACAAGCTGAAACCGCACTCACCAGCAGGCTTTTCATCCGCGCCATTGGCTTCCTTCTCCGTGCTCGCCTTGGAGGGCTCAGTTGCCGACTCTTGAGGGCCAGCTTGAAGCTCTGCAGAAGCGCGCTCAGCAGACGCCTCACCAGCTTCTGGGGCAGGCGCCGAGGGGGTGGTGTTGGCTTCGGCCATGGTTCTCAACGGCACTCAATAATAAATTCGAGTAGCAGAGAGAGTTCTGATGGATGAGAAAGAAGCCAAAACCTTCCTGCAAGAGATGGTTGGAAAGGTCGATGTGGTTTTCGGTGGGAGAGAAGGTGGTGGAGAAGGTCGCGACGCCGGGAGGCGGGAAGTCGACAACGCGTTGCACTGGGGGAAAAGGGAGCTCGCAGCCCGTAAATGACGCAACGATCGAGCTCAGCAACAGAACAAAAATTATCAACGCAACCGCCAAATTCCTTCCTTCTCGCGGTCGGACACTTGATTCTTGATAGATTTGAGAATTCTCTAGTGAAGGTTCAGCGTATGCTCCGTGAGCCAATATATGAATACTTACAGGGTAGAACCTGGTATAAACTAGCAGAAGCCCTCGGGAGGGTAGCAACAACAACGCCGTAATGCTCAACAAAATAGTCACGCGCGTAGAGACACCGAGACGTGTTTAAAGCGAAAGCGGTTTATGGAGTATCAATGATATCCCCCTTGTCGATAGAGCACTTGACGCGGGTTCTGGGCGATGATTCTCCAACCCCTCAAAATGCGGAGAAGCTACAAAGCAGCACAAAACAGTCAACCCAGCTGAAACGATAGAGCATCGAAGTACTTGGGCTTTTTAAGGGTTTTGTACCGAGAGAGTGATGCAGCTGGATGAAGAGTGAAGCCCGTTCGCGACGAGGCAGCGCGTAACTTGGCGCACGCGTACGTGATAGTAGTGAAGTGATAACAGTCACAACTAGACGGTTCCGTCTACTGAGGAGTCTATCAGATAAAGTTAGAAAGTGTTTCTTGTATGCTTAGAGAGGGTGATTCGCAGACCTATCGCCACAGCAAGAGGCAGTCTGGGGTTTTCAGGACTGACCCGGAAAGTCGAGGGGCAAAGAAACGTTGTTAAACCCCGCGTTTGCTACCGACGATCTTGAATATTGCAGGGCGCAAAGAACAGCAGGGCAGCCTTGGTGGCGGTGCCTTGGTATCCTCAAGATTCAAATGCGAATGTTTGGGGTTGGGAGGAGTGACGGGGAAGTAGAAGTGGTCTGTCTCCATACAACTAATCTATGGATTGCGCCATGTAAGCAGCCCCAGCTTCTTGCGGACGCTGGGCTTTTTTATACCACGGTTTTGATCATCTACGAAAACGTTATCATTGAATAACTTTTTCACCGCAAAGGTGGTTTTTGTTTTGTTTTGTTTTTATTTTCGTCTTCTTGCGTTAGAGAGTACTTATTATTTGCCTCCATTTGGGGCTCGAGGAAATATATACAATCAAGATACGTTTTTGAATTGCCAGAGATCGAAACCGCTTATATACTTAAACAAGCCAATGGGAGCATATACCATACTCAGAAGAGATGGACAGTTTGATCGTAAAATTGTTTGGCTGCGCTCATTTTCGAGATAGGAATTCACAAATATATGTATCCTGGGTTAGGAGAGCACCGGCAATGTTGATATACCAATACACATGTATACACCAAGGACTAAACAACCACTCCATCATCTCTGACTTTCAGTATAATATTAGATATTTGTATACGGTGATTAACTATACAGGCTCCCTCATAAAGATATGGGGAAAAGAGTGACCTTAAGGATAAGGAATAGGTTGTGAAGAACCAGCTAGGATGAAAAAATAATGTTCACGGTGGTGAAGAGAGGGGTATCATCAAAATGCAACATAATATAAGGATTCATAGCCGGCCCGCCCTATGAGTTCAGGCAGCTATCGGCGTGCATTCAACATCACTATCGCCAAACCATTGTTCAACATCCTCTGCCATTTCTGCTGGCTCTGGCTTGTGTATTCGGACCGCCCAAAGAAAGTAATCTTCCAACGGTACTAAATTCAAGAGGACTCCGTTGAACTTCCACCCAAGAGAACACACAATGGCGCCAGCAACAGCGTCGAGAATGAAGTGGTTTGCCGTTGCGACAATCGCAGCGAGAATTATGGTCGGATAGGCAGCGCCGAGGAATAGACAAACCAAGCGATGCCGTGATGGGATCTGCACCCCAAAGGGCCCAATTCGAATTCGAGTCGAGAGGCGCTGATGCGCCGGTAGTGGAATTGTCATGATGGTGAGTCCGATCATAAGAGAATATCCGAAGTGCAGAGAGGGCATTGCAGCTGTCGAATAGTCAGTACACGACGAAATGAGGAACAAGAGGAAGCAGGGCTGTTATTTACCGTATTGATTGCAAAACCTATTTTCGGTCCACACACTGCCAGAGCCCTCGGCTCCGTGTACGGTATCCACGAACCCATAGCTGCGCGCCAGCTTCCCTTCGGGTCCTTTGACGTCCTTGTCGCTCAGCAGGCGAGGCGGCATACATGGCCACAGAGTGAAAACAACAAATGCAAGGAGATTGCATACGGCTAATGTGCGCCGACGGGCTTGATAAAGGAGCGGCCCTGCTGGCGAGCCACCTCGAGGTGTCCCCAGTTGAGATTCATCGGGTCGGTTTCTTGTAATAGTGTAATAATATAACCAGACTAAGAATGCAATGGTTCCAGGAATATGAATGAATGAATAGATCCAATTGGTCCATCTCATGAGTAATGCGTGCCGGAGGAAAAACTGCTGGATCGGGACTTCCCAGAAGAGCCCCAGGGCTTGTTCGATTTCAATAAGTTGCAAGGCATGTTTCCGCGCTACGTCGACAGTTCCTTCTTGTAGAGTTACGGCAGTGAACGCTCTCCCTAATTGGTATGTCTGCACGTGCGAAGTTAGTCTCTTTTATAGTTCAAGGTGACCCAGGGAAGAGGGAAACTTTACCCAGTAGACCAACGCCCAATACCAACATTCGGCCAGGAACGGCAACTTTCGTAGCAGGCGACTGAGGAGACGATCATGGAAAACAGCAGTGTTTGGAGAGGTAAGTTCGAATGCCCACAACAGTATTCTAACTTGGCGGGTGCGCCATGTATCGTGTCCAGATAGTGAGTATGACGGAGACAGTGGCCGGCTGTTTAAAAGACCATCCTTTGATGTGGGAGAGGAAAGGCCCGACTCGAAGGAATCCGGCGATGCTCCCCGATGGCGAGCTGGGGATTTGGCGCGAGACCGCCGTGAGGAAGGAAACGAGCCAGAGGTGCGATTAATCCAAGTGCCACCAAAAAGAAGGACAATGACCACCAGCGGTTCCAAAATAGCCCCTGCCCCCATGATGTACTCCCGGAAGAATGGCTGAAGCCGCCGAGAGTTCAATCAGAAGAGAATAAGCGACGTGAGGCGGCGCAGGAGACAGTGGCCGTAGGGAACGTGATTAGGAACGGATAAGCCAAAGCAGCATCACCAGATTCACCACTGGGACAAAGAACGCCCCCGCTTGACTCGCCTCTGTTGGCACAGCCGGCGTAAAAAATAGATAAAAGTCGTAGCTGGCGGACGCCTGACGGTACGAGAAAGAGAGAGAAAGAGAGAGAGCCGATGCTACTTACGGCTGGAGGGTGCAGCAGCTGGTTCCTTCTTTTTATGCGGGCACGCGAGGATTTATTGTACCTAGTCAGCGTGCCTTATGCCCAAGCTCTCAGAACAAACACATCCCTGCTGCCTACCTAATTTCCGCGTCTTTTGCTGTCTTCCATAGTCATCACTGGACGAAAGGCCCCGAGTGGGGTGGTCTTACACTTGTGTATTCGCCTGTGTAATGTAAACACAACATCGTTGCTAACAGGGCTGCCAAACACAAAGCCGGAACTGTCGGGTCCCGGAGGAAGAGACTGTAATTGCTTCCAGAGCCGAATGCCTCCAGGCGCCAGGGCTGTCCCTCGGGCCTCAGTGGGGAATGACAAGCCTGCTAGTTGAGCAAGGTCTGGGCACTTGACTTGTTGACCAGGCAGACCCAGAGGTACTCATCGAAGCAGCACCTTGGAGAGGTTCGGACTGCTCTGAGACACTTTACAACTTGGAGAGCCCGATAACCAGGCCAGGTAGGCTTCATTGCGGGCACCAGGAGGAGTAGTGTGCCTACAAGTTCCTAACTCCGTTGGGCTCTCCGGTTTCCAGCTTCCAACTACGTTCTTGACTCTTGAGATTCAAGATCCGCGACGAACCAATTGCGGCAGGAGGTCGTGCGGGCTGGGTGGAGACGTGGAGCCCTACGGTAAGTTGGTTATCACCTGGCGCGGTATTATTGACCATAAGGCTGGTACGGCCATTACACCCGGATCCCTCCTGGCCTCCAACTCCAACTCCACGTCAAGCCCAAGCCCACCAGTGGCTTTCAACCACCGATGAAGGTTGTTGCGTTTGAGCGCGAACAAGCCACCCGCTTGGCGGACAGCTCTTTTACGCTATCGAAGTCACAATACTTGCGCTCGTGACCAAAGCAAGCACAAGGACACGTGAAGAAGTATCCTAGGGCATACCTTGATACCCAGACTCCAGGGCAGATAGCAGCGTCATACCCAGTAGGCATATGCTACAGATAGGTGAATATAGAACCATCTCCGAAACGGAGTCGGAGTGCTCGGGCTCTGGAGTACCGAGACGTGGCCTTCGTCCCACGCTATGGACGTTTGCTTAGCGCGATGTGATCTCTTTGTGCGAGAGATCGCGTAACAGCTGAGACCAAACCTCACCACCCAATTTTCAAAAGCGGAACTTGGCTCTGAGGATGCCGATAACGAAGTCGAGGCAATGAAATTTCGCAGTGGAGTTGTTTGTTATGGGTCGGGTAAGACGCATGATAACTAAGGCATAACTATTGGAAAATCGCAATTATTCGATGTGTCAAATGCGACACTTGCCAATGCCCACTCACCTCCGGAAATAGCAGTCTCCGTGCCCGACAAGATGTCTGTCAGTGTCCGATCGCCAGTCCAACAAGCAGAGCGTATCGTGTTACCAACTTACCATACGTATGCTTGCTCGGGGACGGATGAATAAACTAGCTTGTAAGCGGACCATCGCCAGGTTCCGACTACCGAAGATCGCCGTGCACGGCTCCGTGCATTATTACTTCGCACCCATTTTATGACTTGCATAAATCCAACCTCCGAGATCCATGGTCCAACTTGGCTTATGGCTCACCCTGCGTGGATTGTGAGCTCCAACTTTTCGCGGGATTGATTACTGCTGTGATACTAGCTGAATCCATGTGTTAACCCTCCAGATTTATATGGGATAGGAGCAACAAGTTATCTGATCCAAGCTACCTAGGGATGACATCATGTTCATCTAATCTACACCACCTTGACTTCATCTGACTTCATAGTAGGGGTTGGCTGACCTCGGAGCGACTGGAAAGCCTCGCCATAGGGGATGGATGATGTATATATGATGAAACCCTCGCTCACATAAGTAAAGGCATACTCTGCTTTATATGCTGGCCATCGTCCCATGCCGACCTGTATCATAGTTTTAAGATCAATATTTGACCAAAACTCAATTGTTGCAGCGATTTCAACCAACTAAAGTAACCCAACCTTGATATCTGTAAATCCCGACATACTATAGCTCTACGGTCACAATGATGTCCCCAATAGCTCGAACCGCCGCTCTTTCATCGAGAAGGGCCTTTGGCTCGGCACTGCAGAAAGCCGCCGCGCCGCCGGTATTGTCTAGGAGCTTGTCGACCACAGCCCCTGCTGCACAAGATGCAAATATCCTGCTCCAAGATAAGGCCAATGGCTTTGGGTTTGCGCGATCGAACCCTCGACCGAAGAAGCCCAGAACTAAGGGAGTGACCGAGATCAGAGGACCATACTACACGGTATGTACTAGAGATGAGTCCTAGCCATTGGGTGCAGAGGTTGATTTGCTATTGTAGGTGATGGGCAAGAGATACCTCGCCGATGTTCTTGAGACGTAAGTATTTGTATCCAAATGGAAATGAAACTTAAGAGTTAATGCTGGGGTTCACAGGATGGGCACACATGTCGACGGGCTCAAATTCGCCGGGGGTTCTTTCTCGCTCTTCCCAGAGAAGCCGCTCAGAGAGTTGATTGATCTTGCACATGAATATGATGTCTATGTGTCAACGGTGAGTGCAATCAACTCCATAACTGATGAGACGGATCCTGACTGACCTTAATGCAGGGCGGATGGGCCGAACACCTTCTCACACACCCAGACCCGAACGCGGTGTTTGACAAATATCTCTCGAAATGCAAAGACCTAGGGTATGCCGTATTACCAACCCCACTGGCAGTTCAAGTTTAACCCGCTATTGTACAGATTCGATGTGATCGAGCTTTCTTCAGGCTTCCTATCATTCCCTGAAGAGGACTGGCTCCGCCTTGTCGACAAAGTTCACTCATATGGGCTGAAAGCGAAACCCGAGCTAGGTATTCAATTCGGAGCCGGCGGCGACACCTCAGCTGCTGGACTCGAGTCACTCGGCACTTCCGACCCTGGAAAACTGGTGAACTTGGGACACAGATTCCTCAACGCGGGCGTGGAGCGCCTGATGATCGAGTCCGAAGGCATCACTGAGAACGTAAACTCGTGGAGAACGGACGTGGTGTCGAAAATCATGAAAGAGCTCCCACCTGAGCGTGTCATGTTCGAGGCAGCAGACCCCCAGGTGTATACCTGGTACATGAGGGAGTTTGGCATCGATGTGAACCTGTTCGTAGACCATAGTCAGATTGTTCAGTTGTCGGGTCTGCGCCATGGTATCTGGGGCACAGCGGACACTTTCGGACGACTGGTGTCTTTCCGGCCTGAGTAATGGAGGAATATGATTTCTAGCTCGTGCCAGACTTAGCCGTAATTTACTGATATGATAGCAAATTGAACGCCAAATTCATGATCAAGATGGGAATATTTGCAAGTAATCGTAGAGTGTTGAATGGTTAGTAGACCGCTTCATGCCTGAGGTGTCTAGTGCCGATCCTACCAGACTCGGCAGACGCCAAGCCCGATGTCCTCGCGCAGTCTGGGGAAACCGAAGCACTTCCACCACACTTCAACACACAGCTTGCACCTGTCCTTGTTGTCCAGTGCTCCTCAAATGCGCCATTCGAGATAATACAACTGCTATACCGCAAGGTATGGTTAGCAACATATCCCACGGGTAGCCGAATCGGCCTTTTCCTCGACCATCGATAGATTGCTGCTCCGGCTCCCCGCATTGACCGCCGTCCGCGCAGCTTCTCGACGAAGGGCGGTTGATCCGGATACAATTGACCCGATCCTTTTTATGAGTTTAAATAATCGCGCGCAGTATGCCCCGAGCTAGCACCGCACCCGGGGCCCGCCTACGGTGTCGTCGAGCATGCGACAGTTGCAAGAGAAGGAAACAGAAGTGTAACGGGGAGCAGCCATGTACGATATGCGTACAGCGCCGCAAAGAAGCGGAGTGCCATTTTTCGGACAAGCCGGCCCGATTGCTTCGGCCCAGCAATGATCCCAAGGAAGCGATGCTACTTAGCGAACACCTGGTGCCCACTCCGCAGCGGCGAACGGCCATGGACCATCTGCTCAATTCTCTCGAGGACACAAGCGCAAACATAGAACATGACGTCGGGGATGATAAGGATGGGGCGGCGCCTGTTCCGAAGGTTGCGCGATTGCTTCGAGATGGCCAAGGAAAGTTTATGTATATTGGGGACTCCGCGAGCTTGTCGTTCCTGCAGAGCGTCCGTCGCATCGTTTCGCTGTCAATTGGGCGGTGCGAATTCACGGAGGATACATCACGCCATTCTATGTTAGAGGCCTTCCAAAGCAGCTCGACTACGCAGAGCGGGCCGCTGATCGAACCCCCGAGAAATGATGAGGCGCAGCGGCTCGCTCGTCAGTATGTTTTGGCTACTAGCCCGTTGCTGGACCTGTTTGATCTCGAGGAGTTTCATCCGCGACTTGCAAATTGGATTGGAAATCCGACAGGGGATGAAGATACAGTCAGCTCAATTTTTTATCTCGTCCTCGCAATAGGTGCGCAAGTATCCGATACGAACCAAACTCTGGCCGAGAAATATTTTGTCAGTGGCCGGCAACTGGCCTTCTCGGCTTTCACCGAGACTCCCAGTCTATATACCATCCAGTCCTATGTTCTCATTTCCATGTACATGCTTGGTGCTTGTCGCCGGAATGGTGCGTTCATGAACCTCGGCATCGCTTTACGAGCTGCATATGCGGTGGGAATCCACCGCAAGGACGCAAACTCCCTGTTTACTACGCGGGAAAGGCGGGCTAGGGAACGAGTGTGGAAAAGTCTTCGTATGATGGACCTATTCCTCAGCGCTTCATTGGGACGCCCACCTGCCACGTCGGATTTCGATTATGACCTACATGAGGATGAGATTTCCCGACGAGAATCACACCTACCACGGGAACAGCTATCTACAACCGTTGTATCTCTGTGTCGCATTTTTGAGCGAGTTCTTACCGAAGTGTATATGCGGCAGGTCGTATCAATTAATGTCGCAGAGAATATCTCTAATCAACATCGAACTTGGGTCAGGAACTTACCTGCTTTCCTACAAGTGCAAACAGAACGATTAGATTCCAAGTCACTGGAAGAGAACTTGGCTGCCGCACACGTGTTTGGATCATACTACTGGTCGATCATCCTTTTAACACGACCTTTCCTCATCTTTTGGGTGTCACAATATGTGAGGAACAAGAAAGAAACTTCCGGGGTCCCTGAGACCAGGAATGCTACATCCCGCCTCTCGCTTTTCGCCGATGCCTGTGTCTACTCTGCGTTGCGCGGCCTTGATATCGTAGACGGCCTTTCGGCATATGAAAACTTACCGCGCAGGCTACCTTTTCTAATAAACTCTGTCTTCAACTCAGCAGTGGTCCTGGGGGCCGCTTTTTTCGCCGATTACGACAATTTTCTCCCACTCGAAGAAGGTATGAATAAAGCGGAAAAATTTCTCGGACTCTTTGTACCATACGATCCGCACGCCTGTCGCTTTCTCCAGATTGTGAAGTACCTCCGAGCTGCAGTGGCCGAGTACGTTAGCCGACGAAATCGGCAATGGATGGAACAGCGCAGCCGACAAGTCGATCAGCTCTTTGGCCAAGTAGGGCCTGCAAGTGACCCGTCTTTAGCAATGGATAGTATTCCCATAAGTCGGCCCGGTGAACCTACCGCGACATCTCCTTTATCTCCGGATAAGCTCCCACCAGCGAACCCTGCGCCGTCGCAGCCTCCCGAGTTACCAGCACTTGCACCCCAAGACAACAACATTTGGGATACTCTATGTGGCGCCGCCACAACAGGGGGACTCCCGTATGACTCTGCGATCTCTACATTAACAACTACGGGCATACCAATTGGGTTTTCACCCGGCGGCACCATGCCATCTGGTATGAGGGCAGAGCCTGGAGGTCAGACGCCGCTTTCTGATATGATCTTGTCAGACAATGGCCTTCTTTACATGGCCGAGGATCTTCCGGTATTTGGACTTTGGGATGACACATGAGGTGGCCTTCAGTCCATTCAACTTTTCTATTAGCAATTGGGCCCAACGTAAAACCCGCTTGAGAGAAGCATAATTTCGAATTGCATATGTGATCAACAATCGAAGCAGCAAGGATCCTGCTCCTCTGCCTCCACAAACCGCACTCCAACAACGTCTCCGCGAGTCCTCAGGCCTTCTCAGCAAACATCTTCGGTCCCGGAACCCCAACATACACACCAACCACCGGTTAAGAGCCACTCACAATATGGTTGCCGGTTGGTGTTCGAGGTGGGGAGCGTGCCTGATGGATGAGTTAGTCGCCTGGGGGTGATTCAAAAGTGTGGGATTGGTTGGCCGCCATAACCTTTGTACTTATATAGTATCTGGATGTATATAGGTAGACGTATATTCAGCCTCTATAAAGAGCTGGTAAATAAACGAGCCATTAGAACCACCGGCATATCCTAGTACTACACATAGTAAGCAATTCTGTCTGTAGTATAGTAGATGAAAGAGCAAGCCCGTAGTTGGGGGACAAGAGCCGTTCTCCCCAGCTTCGACCGCCATGCCAACCTTTGAAAGAACATCTATCATTTACTCCCTAAACCGCCGATAAAATATGGATTCCGAAAAACACAGAGGAAACTTGGGTGTTCAATTTCAGCATTGTCGCCGGTGAGGCTCGCCAGAATCCTAACCACGCCAAGTCTCACACCTGTCCTATGGCAAACCTTGCTAGATCCCACAGTACGTTATTCTTGTTATTGTGATTTCACAGTTTGAACCAATACAACTCAACATTAGATAGTGACATAGAGGATAGCACTAGCTGCTACAGCCAGGTAATACGTACAAACACCCAGTCAAGACGCGGGGTGAATGGCAACAATAAAAACCACAAGGCGACACAGCTTGAATAAGGGTAAAGATGATGCTAGACATGACTGGTCAATGCAGCGTAATGCAGCGTCTCAAGATGCTGGCAGACCAAAGAACAAAAAGCAAGACTAAAGGAAATAGGGAGAGCGTTAGACGTAGTCTTCCAAAATTACGCAGAGTTCAGTCCAATCCAGAGGGGAAAGGGTAAGGGAAAGGCGGAGGGAAAAGAAAATGGATATCGAAGTCTAGTTCGCTGAAGGTGCGCCACGGAACAAAATACTGAGGCTTTGCTGCGTGGATAGATGGGAGAGGCCATGCCTAGATCGCTGCATGTATCATAGTGCTTATGTGAGGAAAGAGGATTAGGGAGGATCACGCTTGCAATCCCGCCAGCAGAATGAGCAAAGGATAATGTATGATGAAAAGGTCATGTGCTGCGAAGTTGAAAATCCTATGTACACGTCTGCTTTCTCTAAAAGCCGAACGGATTCGTGGGAGCTACGCCAGTTAGATAACCAGCAGCGCTCAGGGGGCAAGGACGTGGACTTACTAGCTTGTGAGAGGTTTGCTTTTCCTGTCGGCTGTGGAGTAAGCTTCTTGGGAGCATCAGGCTTGACACCAAATCGGATTGGGGGCGCTGGACCAGTCTTCTGTGCCTGTAAAGGCATAGCTGTGGGTTGCTGGGGGATGGGCGGTATCGGGGGAGGGGATGGAGAATAGGCCATGGACCCTGAGCCATTCATACCAGTGGGTTGAGGCTGCAAGGCAGGGGGGAGAATAGAGTTGATGCCAGTTTGCATTGGTTGTTGAGGTGAGGCTTGGAAACCACCGAAACCCGTTTGTTGTGGGGCGAGACCCTGGAAACCAGTCTGCTGCTGCTGCTGAATCCCGAATTGCGACTGGGGCTGGAAGCCTGTAGGCTGCGGCATAAGTCCGTTCTGAAATTGGTTTGGAGCAATGAACCCGGTTTGCTGTGGCTGGAACGGCTGCTGGAATCCAGCGCCCGTCATTTGTTGACCTTGCTGAGGCAAGCCTGTCAGCTGCGGTTGTAGCTGAGGAAGGCCAAAGGGTTGTTGCTGAGGCATGTTCTGAGGCGCAGAGAGCGGCCGTTGGGGCGGCGGTGGTATAAGAGAGTTTTGACCCATGGCCTGAGGAGCTTGTGGGCGTTGTCTGGACTGTTGCGGAACCTGGGCAAGTTGTTGAAAAAAGCCTGGCGAGGCTCCTGTTGGCTGCGACTGAACAGGCACTGCAGTCGGCTGAGCTTGGATAGGCTGCGCTGCTGGGGGTGACTGAGCAGGAGCGGGAGCCGACTGCGTGGGAGTCGGTTGAAGAGGTGCTTGAAGCAGCGATAAATCCGCCATGGCTGCAGTTGGTGCTTGGTTAGTCGCAGCGGGAGGCTGTGAGCTTGCTGCCGGAGCTGACGTTTGCGTCGGAGTCTTTACTTCCCATGCATCGTCATCGAAGCCCTTTTGGACAGGTTTCTCAGCAGCGGCAGCCGCCGGTGGAGGAGTACCAGTCTTGGCTTCCGCTGGCTTTATGCCATCCTTCTGCTCAAACACCTTCGGATCAACCACATCATTTGTCTGAAGCGGGGGCGCTGGCCGACCCTTCCGAGTGTTGTTGCGCAGCGTTCCACCGGGCCCGGCAAAGAGACTTCCAGAATCCTCGCCATTGCCCATGACCTCCTCCCCACCAAAGCTGACATTGAGCGGCTTCCCCTTGCGGCCGGTCCGCCCAAACATGCCATCCAAGTACTTCATAACTCGTAAAATATCGCCTTCTTTTAGGCCCAACGTGCGCAAAGTTTCCGGACTGATATCAGGGAGAACACTTTCATCCATCGAATCTTTCGCAAAGTTTTGCGCGTATCGTTCACATTGATGAACGCCAACACCAGCCTTGAGAAAGAAATCGAACCAATCATAGTCAGACTGTTGGAAAGTAGCGCCAGATTTCCCTTCGCTCCGCGCCTTGTCTCGAGGCTGGCGCCGAAGGTCGGACAACGGTTTGTCTTCGTCGAGCGAGATACCGGTAACTTTTTCGACATACTCCAAGTCCTCGGAAGACATTTTCGGAATTGGGACCGCAATTTTGATTCCGTTCGTCTTGTGCAGATGGATTTTGCCATCCTGCAAGCCAATGAACTGGGCCTCCACGGTGAACGCCTTGGACCGGTCAATCCACGTCCTCACCTTTGCCGGGTCAGGCTCTAAATGATAGTTAGAACAGTGATAAGGGACATCAACTGCATATACTTACTGGACCTCTGGCTACTCTTGCTGTCTCTCTTGTGATGCTACATTATATCCTGTTAGCGTCTCTCTGTAATTTGGTGGAACGACGGTTATACCTGTGGGCTTCGCGGTTCAGCCGTTTCCGATACGGATTTTCGAGTGGCCTCTTTAGCCAGACGTGCCTCTTCAAGCCTGTTCCTCTCCACGGCCGACAATCCAGATTCAACAGCCGTTGCGGCCGGAGGCGCCGGTGTAACAAACCCACTGATTTCCACGTAGCTACTTGGAACTACACCCTCCTTACCGTTCTTGATGCGTCGGACCATCCACCATTCGTCGGACTTGGAGTCATCTACGATGACCACTTCATCGCCCACATCAACTGTGACCTCATCGTCACCTTGCGCCATGAATTCATATAGGATATTTCCTTTCTTCTGTGCGCCACCACCCCCAGCGCCGGCCTCAATAACTTCCCGTAAGCCCTCTGCACGGAAAGCTCCAGAAATCTCACCTAGCGCCGAGGCGATCTCGCGCGCCGTGTCCTTGGCTCCGGCATGGAAGTCCACACTCTTGCTAGGACGAACGAGATCGATAAAGACGTGCTTTCCTTCAATTGAGTAATGGGTAAGCTTTTCGGCAGTCCACTCCTGCACTTCCCCCTCGTCCTCCGGCGAGATGAAAATAGTCCCTGTGGCAATGTTGATTCCCAGCGTCGTGGGCATCTTCTTCCTTTTACCCATAACCTCAACCATTTCGTTGATATTGTACATATGATATCCGGATGGAGAACGCGGTGCTGTCCGTCCAACCCGGTTATACGGGGGCGATTCCCGGGGCCCACCGTCACCTTCTCGTAACGAAGCATGTCTGGGATTGGGAACAGGTGAGAGCTCGGGCGCGGGCGAGTCAAGATGAACCGGAGAGGCCAACTGCTCTGAGGGAGGTCTTCGAGGCAGTTTGGGAGCCGGGGGTGAAGGTTCGCGGGCCACTTGGGGTTCGGAGGGCCGCGGGGGTTGTGGGGGCGGGGGAATATCCCTATCCGACCCTGGAGCCCCATGTTGCTCGTGAAGAATACTGGCTATTGCCGCAGCAGCGGGATTTTGGGCGGCCTCGGTGGGAGATCTCGAGACAGGTGCGCCGCCGACTTCTTCCGTTGGCGCTGCCTCCGGGCGCTGCGGAAGGCTAGGGGTTGCTGGTTCGGGGACTGGAGCAGCAACGGCGGGAGAGGGAGGTTCCGGTGACGCAGGCGCCTGATTATATGCCGCATGGTTTACAGAATCCTCAGTGATCTCAATGTAATTTGACGGAGCGAATCCGAAATCTGTATTGACTCCAACCAGGGTCCAGTCCGGGTCCGAGATGTCGTAAACATCCAAGCTCGCATCCTCTGAGAAAGATACCTCTTCATCTGTCTGGCGTGTATAATCATAGAGCGCTTTCGCAGTGTGAATTGGGTTGGCCTGTTAGTTCGTCAGTGTTCTGTTAGCTTTTGCGTTGCAGTGGCTGGGACGTCATCGCATCCTAATGAACCCCTGAGAGGTGGAGAGATTTCCAAGGAGCTTCATTCAAGGCACATGTTGCCATTGCAGATAGTTCTTCCCATTTTTAGACCTCAAGAGAACTCGGAATGGTGCTCTTACCTGCTCGACGTAGTTATTAGGCACTAGACCCTCGGGCTCATCTTCATCGTCCCGGTCCGCCTTCTTTTTAGCTCTCCACCAATCGTCCTCATCGCTTTTCTCGAGAATGTAAAGTAAATCGCCTTCACGCAGCTCTAATTCGCCCTGCGCTTGCGGGTGGTAGTCGTAGATGGAGGTATAGACACCGATGAAACCCATGGTGTTCGCAGGTCAACCGGACGACGGGCCGCGTGTGCTGATCGGGAGAATGGGCAGAGGCGGAAGGAGAGCGGTCCGGCTGCTGCGGCAGCGAGAAAGAGTCCGGCGTCAGGACGGGAGTCTTCTGGTCTTGAGCTAGGAAAGGGGGAAGGTGAGGGAAGAGAGCCGGTGGTTGATTGGGATGTAACTGGACGGTCGGGTCGCTGTAATAGTAGGTAGTCAGTCGGGGACGAGTCCGCGCAAGAGTCTCAGAGTGGGCGAGGCTTGGCAGCTCCCAACTCATGGATCAGGCTGGAACGGAACAAATCCGGGGTACAGACTTGGGAGTTTGAACAAATCCGCAGAGGGACGAAGAAGACGGGATGGGCGGACTGTTGTGGAATTAAGTGAGAAGATGGGAGGATTGCCGATCGTTGGGGCTGAGGGGGGAATGGTATTTGTTGCTGTGGATAAGTCGTCGTCTCCGGCCTGAAGTCACTCGGACTCGGAGGGGCTCACAACAACACGAGCCAACTCTCACGCTGCCGGGACGCATTGATGATTAAAGCTTTGTCTAGGTGCAGGGAGCACGTTCTCTTGTACCTGCTGGTTGAAGTCTATTTGGATTCCACTCCACGAGTCCAGGATCTGCAACGTCTATGCCTACCGCAACGCAACCCTTGATCGAGTCCATAGGTTCAACGCAGCATACAAAATCGTCAATTCATATAGATGGCTTATTTACAATTCATCCTTAAAAGTCTCCTCGCTTCCACCCACGTCTCCCTCCTCTGATGGTGGTTCTTCACTACTTTCTGGTGCCCGCTCATCCTTCTGCTCGTGCCCTGCCACCTTCTCTTCCTGGTGACCATCACGCTGTCCCTTGTTGCCTTGTGTATTCGTATCGCCCGCCTGCTTTTTCTTGTCTAGCTCTCCCTTGTCTCCCTCACCATCTTTCCGTTCATCCTCCTCCTCATCATCAGTATCGATTACCCCACGGAGAGAGGAACGCTCTCCGTGGCCTGTAACGATCTCCAGTGTCCAATCCTTGCCCTTTGCCCATTCCTCTAGTTTCTTCCTGAACGACTCAACTTTCTCGGGGTCCAGGTCAAACTTCTTTAGTTCCTCCTTGGACAGGAATTGCACTTCGCCGTTCACGCGTTTCGCAATCACATCCACCTTTTCCTCGCCAATGGAAGCCACACGGCCCTTTTCGATTTGCCTGCCCTCAGTTCCGACTAACCGCTTGGCACCAACTTCAATCCCTCCAATCACCGGAAATTCTAACGTTTCAGCGGATTCAACCAGTTTTTGAGACAAGTAGTACTCGTGCAATGCTTCCCAGTCTGGGACCTCATCTGGAGTGATAATCTCACGGCACTCGATAGTGTGAACTTCCTCTTGTTCGGGTGGTAGAAAGGCAACGTCGTTGCATAGACGGGGCGTATATATAAGCATCAAATATGAGCAGGTGTGAAGTTCCTTTATCCAGGCAATACGGTCTGTCGACTGCGGGTTACAGTGGAATTGAACTTCGATCTTCCGGTCCCTTCCCGTGAGATCGCACTGGTCGCCGCTGTCGAGATGTTGAACTAGGTAGCGTGAACCTCCTCTTGTCTGTAACTCCGCCAGGTCCGTGGTCGTCTTTCCGGATTTAGCATCACTTTCTTTATCGTCCTGGGCACCTTCACGCGGGAATCTACCCAGTATGAACGAGTGTGTGGCGTGGTCCTCAATGGGTGGGTAATTAGGGATACCCGCACCAGATGGAAGCGCATGGAATTGCTTGACTTGGTTCTTGTAGCAGAACGAGTATGACCACCAGCCCGAGATGTAGTAAAGGCACCGACCCTCCATCTCCCGGAGAAGTTCCAGGCCACGGTCTGTTGCACGCGCGAGTTCCTTTCGCTCTTCGTCTTCATTGACTTCGGGCTTCGTTTGATTGCCATCGCCGTCTTCTACCACGGGGATCTGGCAGAGATATCGCTGATCTTCGAGAACCAACTCCTCGTAGGAAAGCTTGACAGCATCTTCAGTAGAAGCATCCCGTATCGGATCGTAAGTTTCGTCCTTTAACGGGGCTTGTTCGTGGGTGTCTCTCTTGCCAGCGGCCAAGGAGCCGCTATGCGGTGTTTGCTCTAAGAAGGCGCGCGCTTGAGAATCGAGAATGTAGCCGTCAGGGAAATGGAGTCGGAACTACAAGTGTGCATGGTTAGTACGGGAGACAAGGGGGTTTGACAGCGAATGATTATTCACCTGAGGGAAGGCTAGTAAATCATCATTGATATTGAACTTTCTGTTTGCCCATGCGCCAGAACTTGCACATGTTAGCACAAGCAGGGAGGCTATTAATCTCGACTGGCTGCGCATTTGGAGCGGAGTGTATGGTCTCGATATCCCCAGGGTAGCGATTTGCGCGAGAGATATGGCCAGTTTACCCACGGTGGGGAATTCCCTAAGTGACGACAGTCGTCAAGTAGAAAATGGCTTGATATTAGAAAAATTGAATAAATTCTAGCTATTTCTGAGAGGAAAAGGGCAGCCAAGCAAGATGTTGAATGTTGATGACAGCTGTGAGGTTGATCTTATCAGCACGTGCCACTCGCTATCTTCATCTTTCCATATCGAGATAGCGCCTCTCAGGGACTGCAATTCCGCACCAAGCGGGTCTGCAATGAGAAATCAAGAGAAGTTGTAAATGGGCTTATCATTTAATGTATAATTGATTAGAAAAGCAAATAATCATTCCTTCTTATGTTATCCAACCGTGGCTCATAGTGCAAATGATTCATGCTTGCAAATGATTCATGCTTGCAAATGCAAAACCCCCCAGTGGAATCCCAGGTCTTGGCGCCGCTGACAGGAATCTTTGTCAGAGCCTCGCTATTTCCGCTTTGGGCCACGGATCCGTAAATCAAGCTTAACTAATGGTCACTCAGCAAGATCTCCCGCAATCATGGGAGAGATCGAACGGCTTAGCAGCTTAGATGGAGCCAAACCCGCAGAGGGGGGGGAGGGATGCTTATTCTAGAATTATATAAAGTGACTAAATGCCCCTCGTAGTTCTGTCGAGGATCTTCCACCACGTTCCTACCCCCCTCAAGCAAAAGTATAAATAGCCACATTCGAAGCCGATGAAATTGCTCTGTTCCATTTTTGTTGGCATCGCAACAATTGTCTTCACTGCTCTCAAGTTCAATCCAGACTTGAATATCCGTGTCGACTTTGACCTTCTAAAAGACTTCACTTCGCGACTACAAGCCTACTACACTACGGCAACTGCCAAAGAACCCATTCCACCAACTATTCCTACCGACCCTATCACCCTCAAAATGTCCGTGCCCCGCACAATCCGCACTGCCTTCCTCGCAGTTGAGCAAGCCGAAGGCGCAGGCGCGCGCGTTCGCCGCTCAATCGGCACTGCAAAGCTCCGCAATTTCTCGCCCTTCCTCATGCTCGACCACTTCACCATTGGCAAGGGCGCCGGCTTCCCGGACCACCCCCACCGCGGGCAAGAAACAATCACCTACCTGCTCTCAGGCGGCGTCGACCATGAAGATTTCGCAGGGAACAAGGGGACCATTGGGCCCGGCGACCTGCAGTTCATGACGGCCGGCAAGGGAATCATGCACGCGGAAATGCCGCACGAGAACCCCGACGGCAGTCCCAATGTCGGCATGCAGTTGTGGGTTGATCTACCCAAGACGCTGAAGATGTGCGAGCCGCGGTACCGCGATCTGAGGGCCAGCGAGATCCCTGTTGCGAATGTCGACCAGGGCCGTGTTACCGTTAAGGTTATTTCGGGCCAGAGCCATGGTGTTGACTCCGTTCGCGATTTGGCATATACCCCTGTTTGGCTCCTTGATATGACTATTAAGCCTGGTGGCCGGATCTCACAAGTGCTCCCGGTTGGGTGGAATGCGTTTGCTTATACGTTATCGGGCAACACAGTGTTTGGGTCGCGGGACTCGACGCAGCTGGTAAAGCAGTTCCATAATGTTGTTTTCGACCAGGCAGGAGATTATGTCGAGGTTTCGGTGCCGGATAATGCCGAGGAGGAGTCGAGGATTATCCTTGTTGCTGGGCAGCCGCTGGACCAGAAGGTTGTGCAATATGGACCATTTGTGTTGACGAGTCAGGAGGAGGTTTACCAAGCTATGCTTGATTACCAGACTGGTTCGAATGGATTCGAGAAAGTCCGCGGATGGGCGAGCGAGATTGGGAAGCGGATGGCGGGTCACTAGTCTCCGTCTTATTATCCAGTTATTATGGTTATAGTGTCCATGATTGTTTGTATATAGATACTCCTTATCGTTAGCCTTTAGCTTTGAATTTTGTATAAAATGTTCAGTACAGGTTATGAAACTTTTTTCTTTCAAATCTAATGCGGGCCTTTTATTCGTAGATCATTCTTTGATTAGTAGATAATACAAGAAATTCCACATTGCAGTGCGCTATATCAGTTACAAGATAAGAAAAAGTAGACTAGAGAGGGAAGGTTCACTACCAATGACAAATATCCAAAACTGGAAGATGAAGCCATTTCCAGCAGTGACTCCAGACGCCGTACAGCCCTGCCCTGGCAGTTGCAATACGACCCAATATTAGATTGGCCAACACTCGGGGCGAGTGTGTTCCCCGATTGCGAACACTGAGTTTACAAAGCGTCAAATGCCGGGTTAACGGGGTGTTACAAGATGCACCTATTTCGCAAAGTGCAAGTCATAGCCAAGCCATTTACGTGCGTTCACTCCGGCCACATCTAGACCGGGAGTTCCGTAGGTCAAGGGTGCGAAGAACCAGAATCCCCAGATGGTAGCGGCCAAAATCGTCAAGGTCGCAATCCAACCGGCAAGGACGGAATTCAAGCCCATGCGCTCTCTCGCAGTGACGAAACGCCTGATCTTCGCCTTGCCCGTCGGGTCGTCTGCAGCTATTGGTACTGTCGCCGGTACCGAAATCGGCTGGATGTTGAAAATGAATTCAATCAGCGCGCCTGTCACAAGAGCCGATGCAACATGCGCGGGCAGATAATGATGCAGGAAACGTTGGCGACCCATCAACCAGAAGGGGAAATAATGGGCGGCCCAGCACAAAAACAAGAAACCGGTGCTGTTATATAGGCGCGAACGAGAGCCGGTGCCCCAAACTAGAAAGATTAGTATTGTATAAACGGAGCGGCTCGAGGTATATCAACTCACTCTCTTCAACAGCATCCACTCCACGACGAAGTGAAAGCTGATCAGCACCAATAACGCCGGCAAACACAGCTAGAAGACTGCTAGAAATCCACCATCCAACTGGATTGCCGAGGAAATAGATCTGCTCGCGAGTGTCGTTCTTGGTCCAGAAGCTGACACCACGCAGAAGGAACGGCCATTGGAACGGCTCGCTCGCGTAGGGGTGGCTGCTAGTCAGCGCATTGTTGTGGAAAAACATAGCTCGCTGCAGTTCAATGTACTTCCTCCAGAAGGGCATATGCTTAACCTTGCGCTCTTCCTTATTGAGGCGGGGACTATCCTCTTCCAAGGACTCAACAGTCTCCACAAACCAGATGTTGCTGCCTTGAAGAACATTCTTATTGCCGTTGATCTCGGCTTGCTTGAAACCCCAATCAGGCAACGGAGATGTGTGAGTCCACATAGCGACCTTGGTTGGCACATGGACCAATTTAAATTGGCTAGCAAGTGTCCTGAATTCCTGTTTAGACTTGCCATGTTCAACCTTAATTTCGAATAGCGTGTCGTTATGTCTCTTGTCATCGGCGAGCTCGTGAGAAACGGTGGTGAACTCTTGGTTCGTAGGGTAATAAGGCGATGCGACGTCGTGAGTGAGGAGAATGGTATCGGTAGCCACGTGACGAAGTTGGACAACATCGCCATTGCGTACCTTCTTGCTCTTCTCGTCACTTGCATCCAACGGAACAGTGGGGATGATTTGCCAGTGGTTGTTGGTATCATTGTAAGGGTACCCAGTCACTTGCTGGCCCTGGCTGGAGATACGTCCATCGTCGTAGCGCAGTGGGTACGTGTCCGGGTGACTGTGTAAGAAAACCTTCGTATCTTTGTGTCGCATGGAAATCGTGTCAAAGTATTCAATACTAACAGATTGCGCAGACAAGGCATTGTCACTCAGCGTTTCCTGGAAAGCAGGTGTCATGAAATCATCACCAGGGCCAGAGTGTGTGAGAATGGCGAAGTGGACCTGGAACCAGAATAGATAGAAGAAGAATGGAATAACGACGAGGGAGACGAAGCGGGCTGCAAAGTGCTTGCTCCATTCGACCATACTAAGAGCGCCGCCGGGTCGTCGGATGTCCAGCAAGTTCCACAGGTCAACCAACACAGCCGCACCGATGGTGACGAAAGTGAAGACACCGACGTACTTGGTTGAAATAACGCAGCTCAGCGAGACACCAGTCAGAAGAAGCCACTTCCACCATTTCCGTCCGAAGGCCTCATGGCGCAGTTTGTAGAACCGAACGTAGCACAGGATACTCAGAGCCATCGTGATGACTAGAGTGGAGTCCAACAGGATCAGTCGGTCTTCGCCAATGTGGGCGTTATCAAACAGGACAAGCCCCGAAGCTAGGACACAGGCCGGAAGCGAGTATCCAGACTCCCACATAATCAGAAACACCACGGGGATTGTGAGGGCGCCGAGAATGGCGGGCATGGCGCGGAGAGCAACATAAGGGACCTTGTTATCAATGTACGATTCGCCAATGTTTTCGAACAGATAGTGGCCGTCATAGCCGACCAACCACCCGGTAAATGCGAGCAGGAGTTTGGCAAACGGGGGGTGAACGTCGAAAAAGTAGGTACGTCGTAGATAGTAGGAAGCGAACTAATGAGCAGGCGAGCATGTCAGTTATAAGCCCCCCTTCTCTGCAAGTACACGGGTGTAAATACCTTTCCAAAATGCACCTCGTCAAAAACAACCTGGTCGGGGTAGGAAATCTTGTAGAATCGAGTGATGAAAGCCAGCACGGTCAGAATGGTAATGGCCAGCCGATAGTCCCATTCTGACGAGCGAGGCGGCGCTGCCCTCAATTGAGAGGACGAAGGAGCAAAAGAGTGGTCGAAGGTTGCCGGAGAGTCCTCCTTCTTGCCGCCCCTCTTCCGAAGAGAGGGCGAGGAAGACATAATCACCAAGCCAAAACAACAGGGATCAAGGAAAGTACGAATAGAACTGCGAGCGCAAGGAGTTAGCAATGGCCGAGGACAGCGCGAAGGGCTCAGGACAGCACAAGCTCACAGTTCAAAATATAAGCTACAAAATGGTTCAATAAACCGGCATAATCGAATTGCGGTGTTCTTGAGGTTGGCAATGGTCTGGATTGCGTGTCTTCATCGCGGACCCGGAACGGAACAAGTAAAGGCCACTCACTCACTTCCTTTTGAGTTCGGGCCAAACATGAGCTTCAAGTGAATCTACCGACTACGTAATTCCCGAAACTCAGGGGCTTACTGGCTAGGTTACTACATTTTCAAACAAAAAAGCTCAAATTTGTATGTTTCATTTCATCTGGAAATAATATACTCTACCTGGACTATGCCAATTGCAAATTGATGACAGAATATGAAAGCTATGTCCAAGAGATGCCGGATATCCAAATGCAGCTCAATGCTCCAAACGCTCCATTAATGCGGGGTTATGATAGTACCAATCCGAAATGCTCACAAATATACAGTAACAAATCGTGTTTTGGGAAGTGCGCTCCAAATCAATCATCGTCGGACAAATTCAAGAGATCCAGCTCCGTCTGGACCAACGATTGAAAATCAGCTCGAGATACCCCGGTCGCTTTGGCGAGGCGGAATAAGCTCTTGATATTTGAACTAATGTGCTGCTTCACGCCTATTTCGTATGTCGACTGACTTTCTGCTTCTTGCTCAAGTTTTGATACCGAGTTCGAAGACGACGCAGATTCCGGTCGGGGATGGTTCAACGGCATCCCGTTCGTCTGGCTCGTGTGTTCGTAAGACGCCGACTCCCCATTTTCCGTGCTCCGGTTGGCAAGCTCCGCAAGTATATCTCCGCCAAGCGAAGTTGGCCCGAGCTCCGGGTGCTCTTCATCTGGGTCATGGCTGTCCAAGGCGGGTTGCACATCCGCATATCGGGAAAAGTAAGAAGACTCTGATGGGCCCGGGCCCTGCTGTTGCAGAGTAGATGTCAATGGAGCTGGAGGTGCGTTCTTCGCTGAAGGTGTGCGTCCAGGTGTAGCATCGTATCGAGCCCAGTAGTCATCGTCATCGTCCTCTTCTTCCTGGGGCGGTGCTGCCCTCTCATTGTTCTCCGCTGCCTCCAAAGCATCTTCCACCAGCTTCTCCTTCTCGCGCGCATTTGCGTCTCCGACAGAAATGGACCAAGCATTGTCATCTTCTCCCAGTCCCTCGTGAGGAAGCACTTCCGCAACCCGCCAGCGTGGCTCCGCCTCCTTGGGGCACCATAGATACACAACCTTCAGCTCATAATCCGTTACAAGAACACGAGATTGAAGAGTTTCCTCATCCACCCGTCTGTAGGTCACCGGGATATCGTCAGGCAAGTCGATCTCCCCGGACACCGGATGAGGCTCAAAGTTGGCCCCATCGACCAACGATTGAAGTCGCTCTGCTTTTCCAGCATCCCAGCATAGTAAACGAAGCCATGATTCTGTTGGCGATGCACCCACCGAACTAAGGATCTGGACTCTCTGGCGCAGGATTGGTGCGAGCAGCGGAAGTAGAGCTGGTGGGGGTTGCGGGGAGACAAACGCCGTTGGAAGGCAGGCGAGTAGCGGAGGCAGTAGAGTGCGAGGGTCAGGAGGAGGGATAAATTCAACCATTATAGCGGGCTTCGTATGGTTGCTGTTGTACGGACAGACTGCGTTGGTTTAAATATTGTCTGGTCAGATGATAGATAAGCCGTGCAGGAGTTGCCTCAGGACTGTCAATGGCGGTGAGTCTGCAAGCGAAAAGCAGATGAAGAGGATAAGTAGCAACTCCGACAAAAGTGGTCAAGGCAAAGACGAGAGAGACCCCATGATTCGAGACAGGGCGCTGTGGCACCAAATTATGCGGAGACCTGGAACTCACAAGGGTGTCTTGTCTCTTGTTTGTCACTCCCTTCGTCCGAAGAAAAGCGGGCGCGGGCGAGAGGCTGCGGGGTCGAGATCCAGGTCCACTCTCTCGATAGCACCAGCAAATGATGCCCCCGGCTTTGAACAATAATACATACCCTCCATGGAAGCTTTTCCAAGATGTGAGGGTTGAGCCTTGAATAGTGAAGGTGTCGAGAGTGAGATGCTAAGTCGAAGTTGCATCAGTCCGTATCCCAGGTGCGAGGCCAAGAATGCACTTCGGCCGAATTGGGTACTACTAGTTGACTAGTACAGCAAATGAGATTCACAATTGATCATTCCACGGGTATCACTATTATATATGGAGTCATTATTCATAAATTCATCATTGCAATGCAGCTTCCTTGGGCCTTTGTTTGCGTCGTTTGCGCAGGACAAGAACAAAAAAGACGAGCGCCACCAAAAGAACAACCAAGCTCCCCAGACCAGCAACCAAGCCGATGAACAACGACTTATGGTTATCTATCCATGACGAATTGCCACTGTAATACTGCGATAAAGAGCAGTATCCTTCATCCTTCCACTGGCAAGTCGTTGGGTCGCAGCAGCGCGCCTCAGACTCGACGCATGAGTCCCCTCCGCAGTCGCACGCCTCACCAGTCTCAACAATCCCATTACCGCATTGGCCGTCTGGGAGATTCACCTTGTCTCCCAGCTCCTCTACCTCCTTGGGGGTAACGAGGCATTGCGTGTCGATGGCGGCCTGGTTTATCTTAGAGCAGATGCTTCTCACTGTGCATACCGAGAAGCCTGTTATTCTTTTGTGAGCAATCGGGTTCATTAGGTATTCCTCGTTGGCATCGCATACGGACGATGATAACGGGCAGCAATCCCCAGATGGATCCTGGTTCGAGGAGCAACTGTCAGAACTACAGTCATGGTTTGCACCGAACATGTGGGCAGACTCATGACTAGCCATAGCCAAGTTAGCAACGGATCGTCAATAACGTTTGATTGAGACGAAAGACAAAAAAGCAAAAGCGAAACTCACGCGAAGACCTGCCATTCGGTTTTGGAATGAGCAACGACATTGGCCCCAGTCCCAGATCCGAACATCCCATATTGTGTCTTGCATGTTTGTCCCACCCAGGATACGCCTACTTCGCCAGCTGGAGGCACGCAACCTGTCATAAGCGTCCAGAAAGCATTGCCGTCCTGAACAGTAGTCCTCCAATCACCAAATTTATTTAGCCGCCAGTTCAAATCGCCTGTCGAGCAGGGCATATTCCATTGATGCGCGCCAGATGTACTGTTTGAACATTCCGACTCGCTCATCACCATATCTTGAAGTGCTAGGGCTATGTTGAAGCTGTTTTCAAAGACAACTGATGCCGTATTTACGACATTGATCACATTACGCCTCGCATCCGCATCAGAGTCGAACAAACTCCTGTACGAACAATCGATTGCAATCCCCATATACGCAACCCGTTTCGTATCAAAGCAGTCGGACGAGCTCCCAAATGCTGGTGCGGCTTCAGTCGACAAAGACTGCCGTTTGTGAAAAGCCGAACCTGGGGTTGTCATACATCCGGTTCGGTTCAAAGCAAGTCCTGCCTCGCCTGTCGAGTCTATGGCCGAAGCTGGATAGACTTTGAGTTCTCCACCCTTAGCAGTACCGGATGAGCCAGCATCGTGGCGCTGCGTCTGGACCTCAAAAACCTCGTCTGATATTGTGAATGTACCTTCGAACAATGGGGATGGTCCTTCTCGGGTAACCATTAGCCTTGCCCATCCAACATTGCCCCAAGGCTGGCCAGGCAGCTTTGTCCATACTGCGCCTTTAGTGACGTGGTACGACTGTCCTGGGATTGTGTTTGCATCCTGGATATTTTGGCCGCTGTCTAAATAACGGATTCGTGTTTCTTGCGTAATGAGGTCCCGGTTCGGCTCCAATACGAATGCGACTTGCTGGTTATATCTGCCAAATTCGGCAGTTATGTTAAACCCCGAACGCCCTGCGATCGTGTGGGACGGGGTGTTTATAACCGGATGTGACAGGCGAATAGAAGACTCTCCGAAAAGTCCTATCAGTTTCAACATAAGCTAGTGCAATCGAAAACTCATTTCCTTCGGGTCTGCCTACCTGCCGCGCCTGACGAGGGCACATAAAGTGCTAGAAGGGCAGCAAAACTGCAGAGACCCTTCATTCTAGCCAACTATTCCTGGGAATCGCGTGAAGAGCCGTCATAAGGCCCTGTACTGATGCATTTGGGCGGATAAATCATGTCTCCTGCTCGGAAATGATGGAATACCAAGCGCTTATATACAAACAACTGCCAAGCTGAACATCATAACCCTAGGGAGTTTGAACTACGCCCCCACCAGAATCCTGCGTGTCTCACGCTGACCGATAGGCCCCGTTGTTATTAGACTACGTACACCATAGGTTACATTTCTGCCTTGAGTCAAGAGCTGTCCAGGACTCAAGGGCCAAGGCTGTCGCGCGGCCCGCTCAGACTGGGGGGCCAAATGTTCTCTAGTTGCTGGGCAAACATAGCCTTTAGACTAGGCGACAAGGGAGCCCTTGTCTCGTCTGATTTCCTCGGAAATAGAACTTGAAAGCGCCAGGTCATTTGAAGGTGTACGGTGTATGATCCAATCAGACAGAATGACCGGGCGAATACCGGGCAGCGCTTTCTGAGGTCATCATCAAAAACGTAGGTATTTTCGTATCCTTCTCCCGTAAGGAATGACAGGTTATGAGCTATGGAAAATTGGCAAGCTCCTCCTGGTTTCTCGATTGGCTCGGGATCTTCCATGTGGAGGAGGCCGGACAAGTCGGAAGAGCTGGCTGGACTTCACTTGAACAGATTACAGAAGCGCCTGGATTTATTAGCAGTGACGATCTTTATTTATTCGGGGATCATGGTGTCGCGACTTGCCGCACAGCCTCATCCAGCGTCTACACTAGCCAGCAAGCAATCAACCTATACTCCGTACGGGCTGTTTTATTCGAGCTTAGGAGGGAAACAGTGAACCATGGTTGGTTTTGAATAAGCAATAAACATGCACCGAACTCCAGAATTGAGGCGGAGCCGCCCAGGGCTGCACTGACCATCAGGCTATGGCGACATGGCCCTAATTGGCATTGCTGCAGTTTCAAACTTCAAGAGCCTGGTAGAACCTCACAAATGGCACGAATCTTTAGAATTTAAGTGTTGAGAGTTGCAAAAGCATGTGCTGGTGAAAAAAGACCAGCTCTAATACAATACTCCAGAGGGTGACAACAATGTGAAATGTACTATTTATGCCAGCAGTATCTTGGAATAACCAAATAGCAAGTATAGATGCAAAAGACGGTTAGTTGAACTTTCAGGTGCAGTTTTTACAAAAGGCACAAGTGAAGCCATCCACATGCTTATCTGCAATGTCGTGATGGGGCTACACCAGTTTCTGCAGCTCCTGCCCCTCTTCAGCTTCACCCTTGTTTTTTTCTTCTCTTTCCTCCTCTCCCTCACTTCGCAGCACACACAATGGTGCACAACTATGGCCAGCAGCTGACATCTGCAAAGACCAGCTCTGTCGCCGACCGCACAGTTGACTCTGAGGACCCAGGAACTTCTGAGCACAATAATTATGAGCGGCCATCGATTCCCGCGGAATGGGAGCCTCTCGAGTCGAGAATCCGCCGAAAAACCGACTTACGGCTGTGCTCTATTGCCGGGATCCTGTGCAGTCTCAACCTGCTGGACTCGGGAATCCTCGCGTCCGCATCCGTCACGACGTTGCTGGATGATCTCGACCTGCAGGGCCAACGATACTCGGTGTCAATATTCATCTTCACCGTCGCCAGCGTCGTCTTCCAGCTTCCCTGCACCGTCGCCGTGCGCTGGGTCGGCCCCCGGATCTGGTTTGCCGCTATCACATTCTGCTTCGGATTGATTACCCTATGCACAGCGTTCATCCAAACCTGGCGCCAGATGATAGCCGTTCGTATACTCCTAGGCATTTGCATGTCGGGGATCTATCCCGGTTTGACGTACCTCGTCAGCACATGGTATACCAGACGGGAACAGCAACTCCGCTTTGCTTTTCTGCAGTCTGGGGAAGTCGCTGTGCTCGCAACGGGCTATATCGTGAACTATGGATTGAATAAACTCCACGGCAAAGCTGGATTAGAGGGCTGGCGTTGGATGTACCTGGTCCAGGGTCTGATCACCTGCGTTATCGGAATCATAACGTATTGGTGGATAGTGGACTTCCCTGAGAACGCGCATGGAAGCTTCTACTTTCTGACGGAGGCGGAGGCGAAAATCGCAGTCCAACGTATTCAGGCTGACCGTGGTGATGTCGCCCTCGATCCTTTCGAATGGCGCAAGGTCCTCGTCAACTTTACGGATCCGAAACTATACGGCTTCGCTTGCATGTACTTCCTGCTAAATATCGTCTCAACCGCATTAAATTACTTTCTCCCTCAGATCCTTGAATCAGGAATGGGATTTTCTAGTAATGAGTCTATTCTCCTCTCTACCCCAGTAACTATCTCCATTCCCCCTTGAATCAAGAATTAATAATACTAACTCCCTCGTCCAGCCATATTACTGGTCCGTCATCCCAGTCCTCTTCACCTCTCTCCTCGGTGATACCTACCGCATCCGCGGGCCCCTCATCACATTCAACGCCCTGTGCCTTATAGCAGGGTACCTAATGTTCGGGCTCCCCACCTCAACCCAAATAACAGTACGTTACATCGGCACCTTCCTAGCCACAGGCGCATACGTGTCCAACTGGGCGGCCCTCAACGCTTTCATGGCGAACAATGTCGTCGGCCAATGGAAGCGCGCTACGACCGCCGCCGCCGTTGCTGCTTGTAACGGGCTGGGCTCCATTGCAGGTAGTTATATCGTGAGACAGCAGGAGGCACCGGGGTACCAGACTGCAGTGTGGGTTTCGATTGGGTGCGTTACTTCCCTTCCTACTTCCATAACCAGTATCAGATTGTGTATCTGTCTAACTCGGACGTGTTGTGGTTGTTGCTGCTGCTTAGATCGCATATTCTTATGATTGGGATTGTGGGGATGTTTACAGTGGGCTTTTATCTCAGTAATGCTCGTCAGAAGCATGGCGCGGTGCTTCAGAATACGGTAGAGGCTGCTTCGTCTTTTGGACTATGTCTTGGATATTATGCTTACAATTTCTGGTACAGGTCGGTTTCAAATATACATATTAATTAGCCCGCCCTACCATACGGGAGATCGATACGTGCATGGCCGGAATAGAAAAATAATTAGGCAACTATATAAAATGTTTTGTGCTACTTAGCTACGGTTATAAATTCAAGTACATGATGATAAGCTATTAGCCAGCCTTGAGTTGCTCTATGACACGTAGTCTGGTTCCCAGCCCAGATGGATGGGTGGTCGATAAGGTTGCTACTTCTCAACGTGCCGTTTCAGATCGCAAGAGGATGACCATATGTGGCTCTATAACTTGAACGTTGCTACACATATAAGTAATTTCAAAACATTTGAAGAAATCCTAGCGCACTCGGCTTGATTTATCTCCTATGTGGAGTACATCCATGTTCGTCTGCGAGCCAGTCAAATCGTAAGTACATAATAATACATGTTGGTAAGGTTAAGAGGCAAATGAATAGCTTGCTCGGCTCGAGTTTCTGTAATGTCACAAACTGTAATACTTGCAAAAGTAAGATACCGAACCAAAGGTGGTGTATATCGGTCGAAAGACGAGATATTGATCATCAGGATGTGAAGACCGGGGAATCGTTCAACGTAGAATATTCCATGCAATGTGTCAAAACGCTCAATTTACAAACAAACAGACAAAGAACCGAATGCTAACAATCAAGAGACTGTGACATCGGATGATGATTGAGATCCACCTAGATGGGCCGTTCTTGGATCTTTCGTACCATTTGTGGTTGATGTATTTGGCGGCTGCTGTTCAACGGTGCGGTTCACCAAGGTTGTCTGTTCCGCTTGTAGCTGCTCAATTCTTTGTGGGCGCCACCTAGATAGGACTTTCCCAGCGGACGGACGTGATTCCTCATCTAGAGAGCAAATCAGCAATTGAGAGGGAAAGTATTCGATAAGATGGAGAAAGAGGCTTACAGTTTTGATAAACTTCTTCCAAGGCGTCGAGACATATTTCTCGCGCCGGAGGACGGAACATGATCAAGTACCTAATAATGGTCAGTCTGATAGTCTCGGGAACTGAAAAGATATGGGGCGGCCATACATGAAGGATTGGACACAGAGATTCACTCGCTCAGGATCCTTCGCAAGGCTGGCTATGCGTTTGGCGATTGGAATCGTTACTTCTGGGATTTCACTTAAAAACCGGATGAAGATTTTGATATCCCGGGAATCCAGGTAAGGCAAAAAGCCGTCCAGCAGGCGTAAGACCCAGTGATCGTAATGCAGTTGTACCGAAACCTCTTCGTCTTTGTCTGTTTTATTAGACGAAGCAGCCTTCATTTGAAGACGGTCGTTGTACCATTCCTCGTTGAGCCACATGATACCAGTATTCACTCGCCCCCTGAAGTCTTCAAGTATATAGCGGTAGAGAGTCTCTCGTATTGTATCCGAAATCGTGGGTTTCTTCCTCCTCGAACCATCCGTTTCCTGTTTCGGTCCCTCTAACCCAGCCGGAGCTCGAGTTGCAAGCCGGGTGAGTAATGTAACCCAGGCATCACGGTCGAACGTACTACCTGCTAACCTGGAGAAGCCGAGTTGTTGGCTCTGGCCTTTCACGACGTTTGGAGCTAAAGTGGCTGATCCCAGCATGCCAAAAACTCTGGATACGGCACCTCGACCAGCTTCAGCCGCTTGTTCCTCACTTAATGGAGGAGGGCGTGGCAAGACAAACGGTCCGAGCGACACAAGATCGGGCTGTTCCGCTGGCAGATCAGCCGACAGTGCACCGGGTTGATCCACAGTTGATGTTGGGACGTCCATGGGATCATATTCGGGCTCGTAATCGTCATCATCCTCAGCAGCAGGTTGCGGCTGTGTCATTTGTTGTTTCAGAACTGTCTGGTATCGCACCCGTATAGCCTTTAACAATGTTAGTGAAAGCTTAAATATTGGGATGTTGGTCACTCAGAACATACATCAACAGCTTGGTTTAGTGGTGACTGATCAACACGCGCTAGCAGAGGGACAACCATTTTGACCAAGAGGTCTGCTGGTAGTTGTTTTACATCGAATGAGGATAGGCCGGAGTCCTCAGTTAGAGTAAATAGCTGTGCAAAGCTTACTCTACCTGGCGGAAGAGGTGGTACTTTAATAAGAGGAGGCGTTTCGGCATCCAGCCTCGCTCGTTTAGCAGCATCCAGCCCGTCTGTTGGTTCAGTTGGTAGTCCTCGCTTCCGCGATGTATCATCAACGGGTTCCATACGAGATTGCATTAGTCGTTCGATATGTTGCTGCATCTTACTCGCGAGAGGATGGCTGGGGTTCCTGGAAGGCTTTTAATACTCATCACTGGGACATTTGTATTGGTGACCTTTACCTCTTGATAATGTTTATAAGCACAGCTCGAGCAGTCCTTTCCATAGATTTGACGCCGACTCGTACGGTAGGCGTCACGGGCGAGCGTGTGTACCGTGCGGGGAAGAAACCGAGAATAGCATTTACAATCTTGTTCCCAATGGATTGTCGAGATCGGGCGAGGGCAGCGAGGCAGTTCAATGTCGCATTCACGAGAATAGGGTCACTATTGAAAAGCCAAATCGTATTAGTGTACGTTATGAAAAGGACCGTAGATGGCACCTACCATGCATCCTCTTGAAAGACAGTCAAGATCCTGTCTAGTAGCCCAGAGGCTTCTGCTTCGAGATTAGGTAGAGAGAGTATGGAGTGGTTTCGAGGAACAATGGCTAAGGACGTCTCGTTTTGTTCAGGTCGCTGCGCAAATTGTTAGCCGTGTCTTGGTCGGGTCATTCAAGAGCCCAAGTGGCGCATCCATACCCTGGGGTCCGCTATTAAGCCGTGCGTCTGCACTAAGACGACTCGCTGGGCGAATTTGATGCAGCATACTTTGACCGGATATGAAAACGAGTCCCACCTCCGCAGAAGATCCTGCTTGATAGCTTCGATGTGTTCCCACGATTGCTTGTCTTCGGGGTGGTTGATACTATAATCATGTCAAGCATTAGTGGCCGTGGAACTCACTGACAGAATAGACAGTTCGTGGGGCTCGTTTGCCAGCATCTACGAGAGGTGGCCATTTGGGAGTGAATAAAACAAGCGTTGGTCACCTACATATGCCTAAAAACCAGCGGATATAAACTGGCAGCGGTCTGGGCTATATTTCTCAAGACCAATTGATCTCCTTCTGGTAATTCCAATATACTCCGTACTGTCTGCAACACATTTGTAGCCAACTGTTCCTTCTGCGCCGCAGCAAACGCGGGACTAGCAAACGTCTCGGCCAGGAATTCGGTTCCCCATCGTCGTAATTCCACTCGCGCGTGCGCACCGACAATTGGGAGGACTCCGTTCACAATCTGAGGGTAAAAAGCGGCGTCTCCTAGAACAAGATTACGAGCAGCATTTAGCTGCGCGATCTGGTCGACGACCTGGTCTCCCGACTGAGCCATGGCGGCTCCGTGCGAGCGAAAGAAAAACCAGTTTACCAGCGGAAGGCACGTATGAAACGGGTGGATGAGATGGGAAAATATGGGCTCTGTCTACGTTGCGCTGTGGGTTTAGAGGGGGTCAGACAGTAAGAAGCAATAGATGTGAGCTCAAGACACAGGCGCGCGACAACTATGATCGCCCACGAGTAGCTTGGGTTAGGGAGAAATGACAGGATAATGAATCAAGCGGGGGATGTTTGACGCGAGACCTCGAGAGACGATCCGAGGCGGGAGAAAGACAACGGACTCGAGGCGGAGACGATGGGAGAACAATGGAAGGGATAATGGAAGGTCTCAATTGACGCCGAAGCTGTTGTTTGAATGACCGGTTTCTTTGCAGGAGCCCGGAGGAGAGTTTGCCCGCTCCGTCTGGTACAACTTCACAACAAAGCAACTGACCGTGATTGGTGATGGCTTCTAGATGGCCTGATAAAGGTTAATTTCAGCTAGTCTCTATAATAAAGTATGTACTGAAATTATCAGAAGTGATCAAGCTGTTCACTGTTCAGTGAATCCTTCGATGTTAAGTTTAGGTCACGTGATCCACAAGTATACCGTGCCTAACTGTAGACGATAGTTCAAGTAGAAGACAGTGGGAAAGAAACACCAGGCAATGTTAATTCTATTGAAGCTGACGCATGCTATATTCTGTTGACTTGACTTTCACATAATTGCCCTTACCTGTGGCGTGTGCCTGGCGAGAGCCCAGACTTCCAGAACGTCAGAGCGCCAAGACCGGTCCGCGTATCATTCGATTCCTCCGTCGGCTCCAGCACTTTCTTACCGTGCTCCCCGACAGCTAAACACATCGCATCCTCAGTTCCAGCCTTTCAAACATATCGCAACCTCTTGCTGACTCTCACAATGCCGGTTGGAATGTATGTCTCCCATCCTCTTACCCCGCTCAGGCCTCTGTGCCTTTGCCCCTCTGTCATCCGCCGCTCTCTTCCGAACCCCGGTAGAACAAAACTGACCAAGTCTATCAAGTTTCAACTCGACATATTACAGTAAAGACTCCCGTGCCGGCGCTGCTCTTCTTCGTGCCCGCCGGCCGTATCTTTTCAAGAATGCTGCGACTGGCTTAGGCCTTTGTATCTTTACCATCGGAGTTTGTACGTTTCGCATTGCCCAGGGTGGAGCTTTATCAGACCACTCCCAGTCCTAGTAGATTTGCTAATCCATGGTTTCAATCAGATGCATACACCATTCGCGCCGTTGGTCAAGATGAGTTCTCCGATGTTCAGGTCCCTGATGCCCCAGCTGCCGCATCTCAACAATCCAAGCAATGAGAATGGGGTGAATAAATTGTTCAACATACCGTCTGCTTGCTAGCCAGGGTCGAGAAATTCATTAGTTATGGTGTATATGGGGCTTGGAGTACATGGTGGTAGTCTGCATCTCATCTTCATCGATTCAATCTCCGTTGCCTGGAAAAGCCTCGGTCAAGAAGGAACCTATCCGCCTGGGGCGGATTGTATTGTATTCCCAAGGGAATGTGCATGCAGACTCTCATAGGGGATAGTATGTGGCCGATGCCCGACGCATACTCAGCATATCGAAGGAGAATCGCGTCCGTTACATTTCGAAAGGATATTTGAACCGTGAGCCATCTCCATTCATTGTTTAGCTTGATTGTCCATTCACATCATTGTATATTATCAAACTGCCGAACGGCGAAGAAAGTTTACTGGACTTCTATCTATTCACTACGCCAAAGGAACAATTTTGTACAACTGAATTTGAGTTCTAAGGTGTTGAGTTTAATTTTATAGCTCTTTATATTCCCATCCGAACAGGAAAATCAATACAAAGACATAAATAGAAGAAATCTGTCACGTAAAGGAAGTTTGGACACTTCCTTACTCAGACCTCAAAACACGAGGTCCCTTCTTCTTAGTCGCCTTCTTGCGCTTATTTCCCCGGTCAAAGGCGACGGCGTTGCTGTGGTCTCGGCCCAAGTTGTCAAGGTCCTTGACCTTAAAGATACGGATAATCCAGTTTTCACTGGTGAAGGCTTCTTCCAAAGTCGACAGCTGAGGGCTTTCGGCGGGGAGTTTGGCCCCGCGAACACGGTCAGTAGCCTGGCCCATAGGGAACAGCTTGTTGAAGTTGTAGTACGACATTTTGTACCTGTCCATCATAGTCAGCATATGTTTCAAGGTTTAAGAAAGAAAAGGAGTAGATCATACATCAAACTGTTGCGCATAGCCGGGGTGGCAAGATCATCCACGCGGTACTCCCCCCTTTGAGTGAAGAAATTCCGCTCCTTAACCTCGTCCGGCCAGATACCTTCCGCAATACGGACCATCCAAAGGAATTTGTTGATATCATCTCCAGAGTACCCAAGCAACCCACCAAAAACAACGAGCACGTAGTCAACATCATGCTGGCGAAGGATTGGGTAACTGACTTCTTCGCGCGAGCTCATGGCCTTTCCAACAGTGGCAATGTGGGTGTTGTTCCACGTGTTGTTGTCCACAAGCGTTGGGCGATCTGCCATGCCCCCAATCTGATAGCCGTAATCCCACCAAGACATGATTTTGGAGTTCGCTGGTGTGTTTTGACGAAGCCAGTAGTATGCTTCTCGATAATCATCGATTATAAATTGACTTCCGTCTGGCATCCGGCTAGCGAGAACCACAGATGGCGATGAATATGCGTTCGACGTCACCCATGTACAATGCGCAACGAACAAGAGAAGATATACAATGGCAGCGGATGTTGTCACAGCTTTCGAGAAATAAGAGCTGATGCCAACTTCAGGGGACCTAGCAGAGCGGAGTCCTTCCGAGGAAGAACCCTCGCTCTCCCTTCCCCGCGTAACCGGGCCAGATGAAGTCTTCAAGTACGTGTCGAGAATGTATGAGAGGACCAAGGCGGCCGCAACACACACAATGGGGGTTAAGGTCAACATCAGTCGGACCATGACACCGGCGAAATAGCTCGCAAGGACGGAGTAGATAATAACAAACACGTGCTCATCCTTGAGATCCCGGAAACAAATGTAAACACCTGCAGGGAAGAGCCAGATGAGCAAGTTGAGGTCGAAAAAGAACGATGGCCAAGCGGTGGGCTGATGCTCTGAAACTGAAGCAATAATTGGAATGTGGATCTTAGCATAGCCGGTATCCCATAGCGAGTAGAAACGACCACTCCATGGTGCAATAATCCCGGACATGCTCAAGATAATAAGACCAGCGAAGGCGACACCAGTTGTCAGAATAATCGAAGCAGTTAGAAGCCTCTGGAATTGTTTGCCAGGAATAAACCCGCGCACAAACTCCGCAAAAGCCACTAGTTGAACGAGACCGAAGACACCTGAGGTATGATTAGTATATTGCCAAGTGGTCGGCCTATGAGAATTGAGCTTACCGAGGGCAGACATGTGGTCACTGTTACGGATTGGCAGGAATCCAACGAAAGGAATCTGCATACTGGCTAGGGTTCCGAGAGCATACCACGTGGTGTAGCTGATATAAAGTCTGGAACTATATCTCCCCATGCAAAGAAGAACAAAGACATGCAGTGGGATCAAGTTAGTAATGAAGACGTACCCGCCCCAGGCGGACACCATGTAGCCGTAGAATAGAGCAGTCAAGGCTCCCCACATGATAGAACCGATCTTAAGTGCCTTGATCCACAAGAAGAAGGTGAAAACGAGGAGGAAAATGGCAATCGCCTCGTTATCGTAACTACCTGCCACTGAACGAGAGATATATCCAGGGGTGATGCCCATGAAAGCAGCTGCAAGAAGACCTGCGGAGGGGGATGAAGACATCTCGTTGGTCAAGAGGTACATGGCGAATGCTGTCAACCCAGAGAAAGCGGGTGCCAGTAAGACACAAATGTTGCGAATGTCGACGGGTATGGTAAGGAATCGGAGAACGTGATAGATGACGCCACTGGTCACCATGAGCCCGGGGTACAGTGTACCTCCGGTGACCCGCCCAAGAGGATGCCATGTACCTGTAATAGAGCATCTTTAGTATGTCGTGCGATATAACCCCGACTGCTGTTCACTGGTTGTTTTGCAGCTCCGAAGGACAAGAGCAAGAACGTACGGTCATCAAACCAATCCCAAAAATCGTAAAAGCCATTCTCAACGAGATATTTCGTCGCTCGGAAGTTGAACCACGGATCGACTAGAACGTTGTATATCAGCGTGCGATCCTAGGGTCGAGTCCGCGTTGAAAGGGAGTTGGATGCTCGTAAATGTGAATGATCGGGCTGTATACATACATTCGTGGATGATACTCTCAAAACCTGAATAACGCAATTACTGTTAGTAGTGGCCTTATTTGAGAAACGGTAGGATAGGAATTGTAGGCACATACGGATGACACTGAAAAGTCGACTGGACACGGCTGCGGCAGCAATAGTTACCAGAATGATAATACGCAGCAGGCCGCGTGCACTTCTGCCGGAGCTGCCCTTAAGAAGGACATCCACGGGAGAATCGGCCATGATGGCCAGGAGACTAAAAGAAGACGGGTGCCAATTGGAGTGAGAACGAAGACAGGATGGGATTCGTCCTGTCTGGAAAAGCGACTGCCCAGAAGTTGGAGACTTGAATTGTTGACGGCGACGGGGAGAGCTGCGCAAGGTGGTCACTTTGGGAGGCTTGGCGCCAGGTACTTGAGCGACTGGCAGTCGATCGGAACTTTCCCCAAAGCGCCCCGCATCGTCCTCAGTCACTGGAAAGAGACACCAAGCACCAGATTTACTGCCCACTCTTCTCGACGCTCGCTTCTTATTCAAGCACTATCCCGAACATACCCCGCCGGCTACATCATGGACCTGCCTCCGCTTTCCCTCGACCAGCTTTCCGCAGTCATCGCAGCTGCTCCCGCACCCGCTGATCTCTATACCTCATTATCAGACTACGAAGAGCAAGCTTGCCTCCTTCCAACGACAACCGCTGACACAAGGGATCTCCTGGTTGATTTTTATACGGCATTTTTCTTCTCCCACCTTCTCACCGATCAGATGTGAGTATCTACTGATGGTGACGGGACTCGCCCGGTTTTGGTGTTGCGGATAACTAACAGGACCTGGGATAGTTGTGAAGCTCGTGCATTGACGAGGCGGATACCACGAGAGCTACTGCAATCGGATTCACTACAAAATTGCTTGCTTCTCTTGCGCGCCGTATGGCAAAGCAAACACCCCGAAATCTACAAGGTCATCCGAGAGCTACCATGGTCCGAGCGATCACAACCACTAGTACGACGTTATGAGAGTAAGGACACACCGAATTTGCTCGGTATTTGAGCGACTATCTAAAGGGCATCTAGGCTACTTCCAAGAAAAAACGTTGAAGGAAGTAAGCAATTCCTACGAGACGATACGAGCCACAACCGCTGCTAGGTATCTCGGACTTGACACAGCCGCCGCTGAGGGAGGTGATCCGGCAATTATCGCAAGGTTCACGGCCTGTGGGTGGAGATGGGATGGTCAGGCTCAATTGTTGCACCCTAAACCAATCGTCGCTGCGCCTCCGAAAGACGATAGCTTGCAGAACGAACTTAGTCGGGTGATGGCGTTGATCGGCACCCAAGGCAGCTGAATCATGCGTTGAGAGCTGATGTTTCGGCTGAGCTGGGATTTGGAGAATGCGTCGTGAATGTGAGGGGGTATAGACTTTGGCAATCACGAAAACCTAGTGGTTGTCTCAAACGGGGGTTGATGCTTAGCAGCATGGAATGATACCAACAATCCAGGTAAAACGGGACTGCAAAAAACGGGACTGCAAGAATAAAGGAGGCTACTGGCGTTAAGGAGACGTAAAAAGCTGAACTTCTTGGTCATCTGGTCCAACCATAGAGTACACATGCAAACCCAGGGTATGTACAAAATGCGGATCGGAATTCTATAATTGTGAAAAAAGAAAAGAAACTCATTCCTTTCGCTCGCAATGGCACGACTCTGGGAAATTAGACCAAACAAATAATACATAATCGGTATTTACCCGATTCATCTTTCTAGGACCCGATGGAGGTAGCGCAACATTCGAACGGCGACAGTCGCCCCTCATTTTGTCTTTTCACTTTTCGTTTCGTACTCCAAATTCACTAATCTTTAAGCCTCACCAGCCTTCAGCTTCAGGAATGCCTCCAGATCGAACTTGGGGTTCTCGGGATCCGTAATGACTAGAGATGGATGGTCAGTACCTCCGGTGAAACAAGGGGCGCGCGAGGTGCTGCAGCACTCTCGATTGTTGCCACCCGAAAATGCATGGAGTGAATCTTGAACATACTGCCCGTTGAGTTGGTTTCCTGAGGTTGCGTCTTCTTCTTCCATTCAGCCCTGGCCTGTTCGATCAGGCGCTCCTGACGGGCATATTCGCGATCGGCCTCGGCGCGTCTGGTAGTGGCAGTGATAGAAGATTGGTGGGAGAAACCGTAGAAAAGACCAGCCACGAGAGCCGAATAACGGAGAACCTATATCGTAAGAAGGAGCTCGGGTCAGTATGGAAGGGGCAGTTGGATATCAGGCCGGGACTTACATTAACACCCTGAGAAGCAGCCATTGTGAGATGACCCTGGCCTGCGGATCAAAAATTGCGAAAAAGAAAGCGGACTGGAGAGTTAAAAGGCCCTGGACCCAGACAAGTGATCAGTAATAACAAGCCGACAGCAGGAGATTCGGATGCTGGTGCAAGACGAAGTTCTTGTCGCGAGTTTTTCCGGCCCGGTCCGACCTGCGCTTATGTCATCCCCCCCAATCCACGCATCAACCAACGCGGGTATACAAAGGAAGCAAGAAGTAAATAATTCTCTAGAGAACACCACACCCTCTCGGCGCACCGTCATGTCGGCCGTCAATAACCAGCGGAAGGCCGAGATTCTTGCCAAAAAGGCCAAGTTAGCAGAACTGAAACGCCAGAGAGAGTTACGCCAAAAGGAGTTCTCTCAGTCGCGGGCAAGTACTGGAGATGCTTCAGAGGTATGCACGGTTGCGCTTAGTCTCGTTACGTTGCTTACGGACCTGATTATTGACACATGACTGCTATAGGTTGTTTCACCAGTTCCTAGTCGCTCTGACAGTAGAGCTGAACTCGATGACCTGATCTCCCGCCTTGTTGACCGTCCCGGTTCGGCTACGGTGAGCGGTGCAGATGGCCTCTCGCGGAAAGGGAGCCGGCCAAATTCGGTGCTGAGCGCCAGCCAACTCAGCGGTGACAATGCAGAGGCAATCACCTCGCCAACGCGACCGCTTTCACAATCCATTGCCGTGCAAACTGTTGGAACGGAGGCGTTTGTCGCTATCCCTGAGCCCCCACAGGCCCCTGAAACCAAGCCGGAAGTTGTCACCTACAACAAAGGAGTACAGACAGATGATTTACAACAGAGCGAGCAAGATTTATTATCGTTGGACTCGGATGGTGAAGGAAATGAAGAATACAGACCCTCAAGCAAGAAACAACGAGAACACGATGATGAGATCCGACAAAAGCTCCGCAAGGAAATCGAGGAGGAACTGCAAGCCACTGAAGAAAGCGCCCAGAATGATGCTAGTGGTGACGCATCTCTACGATACCCACTACGCAAACTTGACGATGACGAGCTGAAGGCTGTTACATCCTCTGAGGACTTTCTAGACTTCGTGGAGCGATCTGCAAAGGTCATTGAGCGGGCTCTGGATGAGGAATATGACGTATTGGCCGACTACGAATTAGGTGGTATGGATGCGGAACTCGAGGATGACGAAGAGCACGGCAGGAAGAAGCGAGGTATCAAGGAAGTCTGCCAGTTCTGGGACGAACGATGGAGCAAGAAACGCATGATTAGTGATATTTGCTTTTCCCCCAAGGTTTGTAATAACTTTCTCCTCCCTGTCGTTCAAACAACTGACGGACTTATACGCAAAAGTTTCCCGAGCTCGTCCTCGCATCATACACCAAGAACCCCTCCGCACCTCACGAACCAGATGGCCTTGTACAAATCTGGAACCAACACTTGCACTCCCGCCCGGAGTATGTGTTTCACTCCACTTCAGATATCCTAACCGCCAAATTTTCGCCATTCCATCCTAACATCGTTGTCGGCGGCTCGTACTCCGGCCAAGTACTTCTTTGGGATACCCGCTCATCGCGCGCTGGCGGCGGTGCACCCGTCCAGAAGACTCCCCTGACAGGTGCAGGACACACCCACCCAGTCTACAGTATCTCAATTATCGGAACACAAAACGCGCATAATATCCTCACCGCGTCCACAGATGGTGTCGTCTGCGGCTGGACCGTCGACATGCTCGCACAGCCTCAGGAGTATCTCGAGCTCTCCACCCCACCACCATCTAAGACCGAAGACCTTGCTCCCACAACGATGTCATTCCCCCAATCAGACCCAACTTTCTTCATAGTAGGCACTGAAGAAGGCGGTATTTACCCCTGCCACCGTTATGACCGCGCTGGCGCCAAGGCAGGCACCGATCACCGCCTTGCCTACCGCGGCCACGCCGCTCCTATCATGTCAACAGCATTCCACCCAGCTCGTGGCCCTGTTGATCTCGGAGATCTCATGCTAAGCTCCAGTTTGGACTGGAGCGTCAAACTCTGGCGTGTCCGCCCTCCGGCTGCCACTGCCCCGGCGGCCACGTCCGGCATCACAGACACTCAAGTCGTCCACCCCATCCTCGATATCAACCGAGAAGATGTTGTCTATGATGCTCGCTGGTCGCCGCACCGGCCTGGTGTTTTCTCAGTTGTCGACGGCGCAGGGAACCTCGAGGTTTGGGACCTTTACACAGACACCGAAGTTCCCGCTGTACGGACCTCACCCTCCAAAGGTCGTGCTGGTGTCCTCTCCCGCAGCTTAAACAAGGTCGCCTGGGAAGAGCGGGAGGGTCGCCGCCTCGCAACTGGCGGACTTGACGGTGTTGTAACCGTATTCGAGGTTGGAAGAGGACTCAGCGGTACGCCCGACGACGTTCCCTCTGAAGAGTGGACCGGCATGAAGCGACTTGTTAGTAAACTAGAACAGAAGGATAAGGACAGAGTGAACTAATCGATTGAATCTAATCTTGTTGATACTCCCCTTCCTTCTTTTTCTGTATTTAGTGTCTTGTGCCGTGTGGTGTCTTTATTGAACTTACCATATACCCCTGCGGGCGCCATTTTGGATTGCATGAATGGATGTGTTTTCGCAACTCCTAGGCCTACAACCCAGAGGAGATGGGAATAGATTACGTGATAAACTGTAATAACTTATAATACATTCTCTCATGATGGGCTGTGAGGGCTATACTTGTAACGTAGTCATTACCTACTTTAAGCAATGTGAGTTAGAAGCGAATCCTGCTGCTTTATTGTAGCTTATTCACAGTTGTCTGAGAGCAGAGATGTCACACTCTGACACATCCGATGAAAGAACCAAACGCCAAATACAATCACTGTATATCAATATCATAAGGCTAAAGTCGGAAAATCATTGTTGAGAACAGACAGCTCCGATGTTCGTACGCCATAATCAATTCCCCCTGTGGTATAAACAGCCTAGCTTAATTTGCCGCGCACGTTTCCAGTCATACATGGCAACCCATACATACAAAAAGTCAACGCGGTCTACACAAACACCTGGGCCAGTTCCAATACAATAAGATAAGCAAAGTACATGCAGATTAAATGCGAGAAGGTTATCGGGAAAAGCGCATTAGTCTATCGAGCGGCCATCTGATTTTGCCCTGTGTTTCCCAGTATCGTTGCCGGTTGATGGAGGGGGTTAACAGGCTTTGACGGCAAGGAAGGCGAGGTGTCCCGTTTTGGGCCGCTTGGTCCGAATAGGCCGATTCGGGAAGGGGGTGATGAGTAACCAGAATTTCGGTGGGAACCGTGCGATGGACGATGTTCGTGGGGGGTATACGTAGCCGGATGAGGTTTTCGCACATCTAGAGGAGAAGAACTGAGCGACCGAAATCCAGATCGTCGGTCTGCATCGTATTCGGGATACGCGCCCCCTGCAGTAGTCGCTGCATTGTCTTGCTCGGCACCGTAAGGTGTATTGTTGGCGGAAGAATTCTCCGCAATAGTTGAGGCAGATCCATTCGGAGCGCTAACATCCACCATGCGCATCTGGCCCGCTGGCGTAGCGAATGCAGGTGCACGTGAATTGTCCATGACCCGGTTCTGTGGTCGGTGGGAAAGGTGCTGATGTTGGTGAACGGGATGTTGCGGGTTTGCCCAAGGCGTTTGCTCAAGGAAGGCTTCCTCCGCGGAGGTATGGTAGGCGTTCGATGATATGCTCGACATGGGCGGCCGAGATACTGGTGGCTGATGTTGAGAGGCCGAAGCCCTGGTTTCAATGGATATCTGTGTAAATAGTCAGTATTGGCCTGCAAATTTCTTGGGTTTTTATTCGTATTAAAGACAACTTACGCCCATCTTTTCAAGGTCCTCGTCAAGCTCCGTTGGTCGCGCAGATGAGAGTGTTGGAGCTGCTGGAAATCCAACGTATTTGGAGACGCCTGCCAGTACCGACACCTCTTGATTGTACGCTGTTTGATGCGCAATCTGCTGAGAGCGGCGCGTTGGGAACGGAACATAGTGTTGTGGGCTCACATCATCGGTCTTAAAACGATCGTGCTGGATCGAGTAGAATTGCTTGCTGATAGCACTCGAATGTTTCTCGCGGATATCTCGGACGTGCTGAAAATATGTGCTATGTGCCTGAGAGCGCTCGGCCTGGCTTTTATTCAACAAGGATTCGAGGCGATATTGGAACAACGTGTGCTCGTAGCTGATCTTGGCGTCGCGATACCCTTTGACACACTCAAGCTGGCGCAATAACTCGGGATGCGTTGGATTTGGGCCTTTGAGCATATCTAACTCACGATTTAATTTGGATATCCTTTCGTCATAGATCCTGAAAACGCAGATCGTCAGTAACGTGGAAACTCCAGAATTGAAAGAATCAGAGACAGATCATACTTGTCACGGAGAGCTGCAAATTCTCGCTCCAGTAAAACCAAAGAGTCTATAGCCGTCGTCCTTTTCGCTGCTGCGCGTAATACTATTAGTTATGCTCCTTGAAAAGGAATCGACCGGGTGCCTTACATTCTTCCTCTATTTTCGCGGCGGCTTCACCGTCATCAGCATCTTCTGGACGATCCGCCGCATCATCATCGCCGGGTGTATCGTCAACCTCCGCACCCGTTTCAACGGTGCCACTGTCAACGTCGTCGTCGGCATCTCTGGTTTTGCGCCCTTTCCGTTTACCCTTTTTGGCTCTCTTGCCCTTCACAGGAGCCGAAGGCAAATCAGACTCGGGAATGTCATCAACCAATGTATCATCCTCATTCACCTTCGAGGTTTCTTCAATTGGCTCAGGCGTAAGAACCATATCGGGTGGCGGGTCACTTAGATCACTCTTGAGTGAGCCGCGGCGCTTGTGTGGCGGGAAGTCATCCTCGTCGAGGTCGGACAGCATCTCATCCCCGGATTCAGGACGTTTTCTTTTCTTTCCAGCGCTGTCGGATAAAGTAGAATCTTCGAGGTCCTGAGTCTCTTCAACACTATCTATGGTGCGACCATTTTTGGAGCGAGACTTGCTTGGCGAGTCATCCACCGGATGGTCCTCATCTTCCTCGACGTCTTCATATGTGGTAGAGTGCACCAATTTGCTAGGGCTAGGGCCGTAGCCACTTGCGCTCACTACAATATTCGTCCTCGCGCGGTAGTTGTTTGGGGAGTCGTCAATGCGCTCGGTTTCTGCCTCCGAGTCATTTTCCGCGGCCATTTTCTCCGGCTTGGGCGACTCGTAGTCAGAAGGCATGTTATCTAAAACGTCATCGATTTCGCTCAGACTGCTTGACCGTTCATCGTCTAGAAGCGAATCCTGAAGAAGCAGGTTTTGATCGCCATTGAGGGCGGGTTCATCATTGCCGGTTGGGGCACCAACCGCAGTGGCTTCTCTGCTCTCTGCCACCTCCATATAGAAGAGATTCTGTTATGTTTATGCGATGGTAGATCAACGAAGGTGAGAAGAAAAGAGAAAATAGGTGGATGTTTGGCGGAGGCGTGTCGAAGGCGCTTGTGGGGAGAGGAAGGTGGGCGGAAGGGAAGATCGTAACGCGCAGGTATAACCTAATTCGAACGAGATTAAAATGTCAGAAGGAGTGTCATTTTCGAAGCGAAGCTTCAAATAAGCCGGCCATGGGTACTGCAGTGAAGCGAAAAGGAGGAGCAAAGAGGAGGAGGTGGAGGAGATCCCAGAAGGCGGTGCGGAGATTGATCACACCCCAGAACGTTCATCATCAGACGGGCCTGCGCCAGCCGACCACGACATCAAGAACGTTCGATACATGCGAGCAATAACTCCTTGAAATGTCGCGGAGAAAATTCATAGCAAGGGAGATACAATTGTAGAGCTTGATCACATACCATTCGACAATGCGCTAACAGTAAACCCGTGGTGTACCAGCTTGCCGCGACACTGGGAACGATACTCTTCACCACCACGGTCGCTGAGGGAAAGCACAAGCACACAGACCCAAAGCACAGCCTCCAACACTGTATATATATATAATTAGATATGTAGCGGGCTTGACGATTGAAGGATTCGAATAATTCGCGAGCACGGAGGGCCGATCGTAGTAAGGATGGGGCCTTTCAGAAAGCGGGCAGTACGACAGCGCAGCGCAGCGGGAGAATGGGCCGCATGGAAGTCGAGGTGGTTTGACGTCAAGGTGAAAAGGGAGACCGGAAAACAACACGGCGAGCAAACTATGGGTGTAATCTGGTTGTGAGACAGGGTTAAGCAGGGTGAGACTGCAAATAAACGGGAGCTGCTCTCTGGGGCAGATTTGGAGGAGTGAGGAGGACGAAGACGAAGAGCCCAAGGAACCGAGCTGATCGCGAGTGACCGCACCAAAATTACAGGACCCCGTATTGTCACCGTTCCTTTCTGCCGGCCGTACCATTCCATCGCAAATTGGGGCTCTTCACCGCCCGGGAATCGAACATTGCAGCCATAGCGCTTGGGCAGGGTGAGCTTGCACCAGAGTCTAATTATCTTACAGTAGCTTATGCCACAGGTATAATTTGCTAGAGTGCCCTTCTTCCGGCGTGCTTCAACCTGGGTGCCTGAGCTGCAGTTGTTGAATTTGAGACCTCATGAAGGCGGTGTATCATGTGGCTCGATCGACGGCCGAGGGCAAAAGCGGTAGAGAAAAAAAGACGGAGAAAAGAATAATTTTCTAGTATAATCGCGCTGGGCCAGAGAACACGCCGGGCAATTTTTTTATTTTTTTTTCTTGTTTCTCCATTGCTCAAAGTCGACTCCTGAAAACCTATTTATTGGTATTGTTCAACATGGGCAAGAAATCAAAGCCCCAAAGGGAAACTCCTGCGGTGTCCAGCACCGGTTCCTCGCTGCCATTCTTAGGCGGGAATGCCTCCGTGGATCCTTCATTGGCTTCATTGTTTGAGCAGAGTGTGCGTATTTTGACTTCCGTTTGATCTACCGAAGTTTTAGAACCGTTCGGTGACATGTCTCTAACCCTTCTTCATTAGGCTGGACCAGTAAAAGTTCCAGAAGTACCTCGCCTAGGTGCTGAGAGGAAAAAGAAGCTTGAAGAGAATGATGCTGAGGAGCGACCCTCTGAGCAGGACGATGGCTCAGTTTCCGAAGACGAACCCATGGAAGATGCATCACTTTCCGCGGCTGGTACGCTTAACGACGCTGTACAGGCGGTCGCCGAGCCCCCAAGTCGGAAAAGAAAGCGAGCCACCGCAGATGACCTTGAAGATTCGTATATGCGTCGCTTAGCAGCAGAGGAACAGAAGGAACAGAAGAAGCGCCGAGAAGAACGTTCAAATGTTACGGAAGAGGATGAAGGCAGTGAGAATGAAGCCTCTCAACCCGAAGAAGCCGAGTCCGAGGACGACGAGGACGAGGATATCCCTAAACACGAAGCCCTAATTGGTGACCGCGAAGATAATGACAAAGATGAACTATCCAAGTCTAATCGCACTGTATTTCTGGGAAATGTTTCCACAAAGGCAATCACCTCCAAGTCGGCGAAGAAGGAATTAATGAAGCACCTTTCGTCATTCCTCTCGGCTCTTCCCGAGTCCACGGGGCCTCACAAAGTCGACTCGTTACGCTTCCGGTCTACTGCTTTTACCAGTGGCGGCAAAATACCCAAGCGCGCTGCGTTTGCTAAGCAGGAGATCCATGATGATACCACGCCCAGCACTAATGCGTACGCTATCTATAGCACACCACAGGCCGCGAACAAAGCACCTGCAGCGCTGAATGGTACAACTGTGTTGGATCGACACCTGCGTGTCGATAGTGTAGCGCATCCCTCCAAGGTCGACCATAAGCGATGCATTTTCGTCGGCAATCTCGATTTTATCGACAATGAAACTGGCACCGACGAGGGAGAGAATAAGAAGAAGAAGAATAGGGCGCCAGCTGACGTGGAAGAAGGCCTCTGGCGTACATTCAATGCTCACACCAAAGGATCAAAGAGCGGTGCCCCAGGTCGAGGCAATGTCGAGTCTGTGCGGGTAGTTCGTGATCGATCTACCCGTGTTGGAAAGGGATTTGCCTATGTTCAATTTTATGATCAAAACTGTGTCGAGGAGGCCCTTCTACTAAATGACAAAAGATACCCCCCGATGTTACCGCGGAAGCTGCGCGTGGTGAGAGCAAAGAAGATTTCAAAGAAGCCTGAAGAGAACAAAACCTCGTCCAAGTCACTAGCGGAGGCTGACAGAACACTACATGGCCGTGCCGGAAGGTTGCTCGGAAGGTCAAGTGAGGCCAGGCTGAAGGCGGCCGGCAAGAAGTCCATCTCACAAAACTCTCTGGTTTTTGAAGGCAACCGCGCAACAGCAGATGGATCGTCTCGCATTCGGGTGCGGACGAAAAGCCGTGGCACCAAGGCCAAAAAGGATAACCGAAGCAAAAAGCGTGCTGCGGCCTATAAAGCTGCCGGGGGCAAGAAAGCACAAATAGGAAAATAGAGTCGTTGATGCTGATTTAGTACCTGTATATCTATGTGGTCAGCAAAAGGATATCAAATGGATTATGATTAGAGCGATTATCTCAATTTCCAAGGCACTCTCCGTCATGTTCAATATGAATATTTACGTATTATTATTTCATTGTATTGAGACACCTCGGAGCAACTTGCAGGACAGATAATGTGACGTCATCAGCCTCAAGATAAACACGATCAGTGAAGGCCTCATTGCTTCTAAATACAATACATTATCGAAGTTTCGCTAGCCCACTTCTCTTGTATCATTTTTCCCATCGTTCAGATTTCGTTCATTGAAAGATCCCGCCAACAAATCCCAACTTTGAGGGTTACTCGGCTGCTTCAACTACTAGAAACGAGGGGCAGTGAAGCCAACCTGGTCTATACGAGCCCAGAATAAGACGACGAAGAAAGGGGAAATAGCTATCTAGCTCTTAGCCTTTGACAATTACCAAGGTAAATCTCCAGTCCGATTCATCGGGGATCTTGAAAATCATTCTAAGTTGTTCTCTATTGTGCGTTACATTAAACTGTACAGTGACATAAAGCATAAAGTCGGTGCCTGGAAGCTTACAACAACACTCAACTAGGCGGCCTATTGAATAGAGAGTGTCAACAGAGTTGTTTTGCTACATTGCATATACGATACTTAGTTGTTCAGCTTCTCGGAAGACCATAACCTGCCGTCTTGAAGTCACACCTCCGGCAAGACAATGCTCCCTCATATCAACCCGCGGCGCTTCGCTCCTAGAGTAGGATTGCCAGATCAGGGAAATCAACCACCGGATGATGAGCATACAGACGACCAAGGAGCTGAGGACCAGTTCTATCCGGACATTTTTGATGTTTTGAAAGTCCGACATATTTTGCTCTGGAAGATAAAATCAGACGGACTTCCAGCAGAGGTTGTGGATATGATCATAGACGCCGCCGAGTACTGGCCTTCGAGTGAATTTACGCTGCAGCAGAAGATAACAATCCAAAAGGATGTGGATCAGGCGGTTCTCTCTACGAGCCCTTTATGTTTCGATGAGAAGGTAAAGATGCGCTTCAACTCCCGTGTTCCTCTGGGCTACTATCTAATCAGATGCATACAGACTCTAGACACAGCTTCGCCCCAGCTGCTTCCACATAGGACTATTCACCCATGTCGTAAAATAGTCTTCTCAATTCTGTCTCACGATCAGGGTGGCTACCCTGACGGCAGCCCAGATTCGTACGACGGGTCATTCACATGGTTTGATGCAGAGGTGATCCACAAAGCACATGAACCATCACAGAGACAGGGCATACACCAGCGGATGAATCCCACTGATATGAGCCCTAAGCATTACGCGCCTACTGATCCCCTGCTCCTTCCTAGAGAAAACGCACTACAGCGCAACCGTGCTCGAAAACGCAGTGCGAAACGACATACAATCGTCTGGCACTATCTTGACAACATTGCAGCTGATTCTCCAGAGGCGGCGGACGTTGACCGTGATTCAGGACGAGGGCGGGATACTCTTGATGGAAAGCAAGTCCGTGAAATGGAGCTTGGGGACTCGATAGTGGTATGGGCACGAGCTCGATTCCCAGGGTGGAGGAATTATGTGGATGGATTAGCAGTACGGGTGTTCTGGGCGGTATAGGGTCTGCAGATTAAATAGTAGCGCATTAGGTGATTGAATACGAATCCACTCATATCAGTGACGACTCTGACGAGACATAATCCTTTGTCTCTCAGCTACTCCATCCAGTAGTCTATTATCCATTGTACTCTGGCGTATCTAGAAATGGCATCATTCCTGCCTGAGGCAACGAAAGCACGCAATTTCGCCAAGACCCAGCTTGGGCCTCACTCCGACCCATATTAAAAGGACAGGCTGCGCTCATGTCCTTTGACCTGGAGTTTTCTCTTTTTTTCCCCAGATTATGCTCTGCCAGTCGCCTAAGTTGGTCGGAGGTGGCTAATTCAGTTCTTTCCAACAAGAATGGGTCTTATCTCCCACCCTTCGCCGCCCAGCACCCTCGCTCAACCCTGAACTCGATCACGATGTGACCGCCGAAGGAAGCCGGCCAGAGAAGGTCGCCCGAGACGAGGAGGGGGAACGAGGCTGTGGGGCTGCTGGCGCAACAACAGCAAGAGTGGTCGTGCTTGCCCTGCGTTTGCCGTTTTGAGTGCACAAGTCGGCGAATCACACTCTTCTTGCTCATTGTGTGAGGCACAAACGCGGGAATGAACGAACAGCAGCACGCCCGACCGCCGTCAACCGAGCTCTCGCCCGAGAAGCGATTCTGGCCGCCAAACGACGCCGCATCGTCATTCCCTTGTCCTCGCTGCGTCCCGTGTGGTCCTCAGTGGCCTTTGCGAGTCTGCGACCCCTCTTATCGGCCCATATTTGGAGAATGCGCTCCGCTGGTCTCGCACCCCGTGATTGATTATGCTGGCGACTTGTTTCACTTCTGGGCTGCACTCCCTGTCATAAAGCCCGCCTTTCCCCCCTTGGTCGTTCTTTGGGTTCTGGACATTCAATTTCGAAGTTCTGGCTTTCTCTGCGTAATTTCACGTAGAATTCGCTTGATTTTCTCGTCCAATATCAAAATCTTTGGAAGTCCCCTCGTCTGGACTACTTTCGACAACGCCGCCTGCACAACGAAATGCTAGGTCCTCCACAGAGATGCGCCGCTGTTGTTGTCGGTGCCGGTCCGGCTGGGTTGGCTGTCGTGGGGACTCTGCTTGAGAAGCAACTCGGAGACATTGTCTGGGTCGACCCTTGTTTCCAGGGCGGCCGTGTAAATCGGAAATATCGTGAAGTCCCAAGGTGAGTGTCTCCCAAGTCTGACAGCTGGTGCCTACCAACGTCAGATGAGGAGCGCTCCTAGCTGACGTAGTTTTGGAATCAAATCAGCAACACCAAAGTGGCACTGTTCCAAGCGTTTGCAACCGCAGTACAGCCATTTCGGTCTGTTATCAATGGCACTCGTATTCCCAATGCTTTTACCACTATGGCCAAGCTCGACCAGGACAAACCCTGCCATCTCCATCATGCGGCAGATGTCGTTCGAGCTTTGACCGATGGAATTGTAAAGACGGAGCAGGTGCATACCTGCCGCGGCCATGTCATCTCTGCCAATCTAGACTACGTTAGTTGAGCCTCACGATACCGTCCTGTGTAGCGGACGGGAAGACCTCAATTTCAGTGTTACTAACGTGCTCCACCTTAACCTCTTTAGACACGTTCGTGGACTGTGCGCATCCGGGAGGCTGACTCTGTCGGTGAAGTTGAAGTCACGGCGTCTCGTTTCATCCTCTGCACTGGATCGTCGCCGACGGAAGTCCCTATCCCAGTCCAAGGAGGCAATGTACCCAGACTCAACCTTGACGTAGTCCTGAAGCCAAGTGAGCTGGCCTCGACTCTTCCTCAAAGCTCGCCATGCACCGTTGCAGTAATTGGCGCTTCACATAGTGCCATTTTGGCCTTGCTCAATCTCTTCGACTTGGCTCGAACCTCCCATCCCAAGCTTCGCATTAAATGGTTCACCCGCCATCCTCTTCGGTATGCAGAATACATGGACGGCTGGATCCTCCGAGACAACACTGGTCTTAAAGGCCGTGCCGCTGATTTCGCCCGCCAACAGCTGGAGGACAATGTACTTGCGACTTCCGAAGCGGGCCGATTCATCACCAAGATCAACTGTGCTGGTGGTCAAAGTAAAGAGGCGGCACAGTATGAACGCAATCTCCCCTCATGCGCATACCTCACCCAAGCCATCGGGTATACCCGGGACCCGCTCCCGGAGTTATCCATTGACAGGTCGCCCCTGCTCTCCGAAGACCTCAAATGGGATTCGAGTTTTGGTGGCTTCACAGACCGCAGTAATGCAATCATTCCTGGCCTCCACGGTGCGGGCATTGCGTTTCCTGAGCGTGTCGTCGACCCCTGCGGTAATGTAGAGCATGCCGTGGGATTCTTCAAGTTCATGAAGTTCCTTAAGCGAGTTTCTCCTCAATGGGTATAATGACCCAATATTGTCTTTCTTTGTTATTACCTCTTGCGAGTGAGCGTTTCATACCCCAGTACAAGCCGAAGATGGCTTCCTACGTGCCATGACCATATAATCTTCGAATCGACATTATTATCACCGCCGCTGGATAGGCGATGACTAGACGGGGAGAATGCAATCAGTTATCATAAGAGCTTAGAGTTCTTCAAATGCAGCGATAGTCAGTCGGTGGCGCCTTATAGCCTAACAACGTAAAGTTCAACTTTCCAATCAAACTTCCCCTGGCACTTACACCAGACCGAACCCTCGAACACCAGCGGGACAGACGGACCCGTGCCAACCGACACCTGTTTAACCCTGGGGTCTACCGGTGAAGAACAACACCGACCAGGAACATCACAAGGTCCAGGAACTCCCGTGGTCTCAGTGCGTGGGGCGAGGGGCATGTTTGTGGCAAACCGTAACCAAGCCAATAATAACAGAGGGAGCTTCACTTCCGCACAACCAAATGTCATTAAAACCTTAACCATATCTAGGTATCCATAGCCAAATAAAAATAGAATAAAACCCTTGGCGGAGCAGTTCTGGCAGGGCTGCAAGCGCGATGACCAAGAACTGGTCAGTTCATACCTCGTGTTTCAGTTTCACTCCGAAGCGCCTAGGAAGGATCACGAAGCAATCTGGGGTGAGCACGCCACCTTCGTATTAACCCAGTTACCCTGCGTGATCTGCGGAGCTTAAACTTGAGTCAAATTTGATGGAAAAGGGACGCTGGGACACTGGTTTAGTCTCAGAGGGTATTTTATGTTGCCGAGTTTGGGGTCCGTTGCACTACAGCTCAACGTGCTGAACTCAACACCGAGGCGTACGTAGTCGGTACTACCTTCGCCTACTACTAGTGAAGTACCTGCTGGGTTAGTAATTCCGATTCCCTTTCTACGTTTGATCTGATGGTGACCAGCTGACAAGGCCAAAGTAACGTCGCATACTCATTATTGAATACATATATACATAATGCATGCCGGACAAAGCCTAAGCCCAAACAAAACAAAGAGATAATATGCTCGGGTAGTTTAAATCAAATCAAGTTGCCGCAATTTCACTCACGACAATGAAAATTCGTATCCAATCACTTCTAGACGAAGAAAACCAATACCATTACAGTCCATGCACATCCTGTACATCAACAGACGAAGAAGGGTAAAAAAAAAAAAAAATAAAGTGCTCAAAGGACGCACGTAAGAAAGTAATGTCTGATAGTACTTGCCGCAAGGCAAGACTACAATTGATGAGATCAACAACTCTCAGCTCATGGCGCATCAGCCATATTAAACAAGAGCAGCAACGCCCAGGGCAAGCGCCAACAGGCCACCAGACACGCGGTTGGCCATGCCGGCGTTGTCACCGTCGTCAACCGATGGAATAGAGGAAGAGCTGCTGCTGGGGGACTCGGAGGCCTCGGCGCTGGTAGATGAAGACTCGGTCGAGGTGCTGCTAGTGGGAGTCTCGCTAGGCGATTCAGAAGAAGTGCTTGTCGGGGTCGGGGACGCGCTGGACGAGGATTCGGTAGTTGTAGAGGTCTCTGTGGTGGTGGTGGTGGTGGTATCGGTGCTAGTGCTGGAGGTCTCTGTGGTGGTAGTCTCGGGAGTTGGTGTTGCAGATTCAGACGCGGTAGTAGCAGACTCTGAGGCACCTTGGACAGAGAATTGAGGAAGATAGTTAGAGGAGTCCGGGTCTGAGTCGCTGACGATCTCGACAGTGTAATCGCCATGGTCAGCGATGTCCTTCGGGACACTCCATGTGTAGCTTCCCGAGTTGGCAATGCTCGCTAGGTCTAGTCAGCTCACATCCGCCCAAAATGGTGCAAGTAGATATTGGGGAGAACTCACAGGCAATAGTAGTACCAGTAGAGGAGTCGAATGCCTCACCATGCTGGAGCTTGAGAGTTACAGTTCCCTGAGTGGAGGGAGCCCACTTCAGGGTAGTCGACTCGCCAGCAGTGAATTCATATCCATCCTTGGGGATGTTGAAGGCATTGTCACGCGCGGCGGCGAGAGTGGCAATAGCACCGAGGGCAAGGAAGAACACGGAACGCATTGTGAAAGGTGTATTGTAGTCTCTATACGAAGAGGCTGTAAAGTGTCTCAGGTGCGGCGGAGCCAAGTGGACTGGGCAATTCGTATTGTATAACGAGATGCGGGGATTAAAATGTAAAGCGAATTAAGAATCCAAAGATTATGAAAGAAAGACTGAATGCAAATTCAAGGGAAAGGAGTGTAGGGGGTCAGAAGAGGCAACCAAAAGGAAGGACTTGCTCGACTATTTGAGCAGGAATGGCGATCAAGAGGGAATAAAGGAAAGGCAGCGGCGAGGCGTTGGGGAAGGGAAAAGGAGAGACTTGAAGAGGCGAGGGAAGACTCGTCCCGGCGTCCGCCATCGGGGGAGGCGAGTTTCCCAAATTTGACTCCTTCCAGTTAGCAAACTTAGCTTGCACAGACTAGCAGGCTTCGCACCGGGAATGGACTGCAGTCACAGGTCCACATGCAGAGTCCCAGCGAACTAACTGCTTTCCGCTAGGCCCTCCAATCTTGTGCAAGGAGAAATAACGTTGCAGACCGTAATATAGAATTTCTAGCCGTTTGGCAAATGACAGTACGGAGGACAGTCCGAACGATTCCATTATTCCAATCTCCGGCCAAGTAATGGGATTATGGGACTCATTTCGGACGTATCTCTTAGACTCTCCATGTAAAGCGTATCCATGATTTGGCAAATCAGCATCCGTCGGCACCCACTTACATGGAGAGAACAGGATTACGCCCGCCCGCGATAAAGATAGCACCGAGCTATCGCGCGACGGCTCGACAAATTGGCCTAGGCCCATTGAAAAAGTGGCGGAGCATCAAAAATAATTGGAATTGGATATCCTCACTAAGCAGCTACTCGCTAGCCAGACGCTGCCAGAGGCACCGCTGTTCATGTGCCATGGCTCGTGGTTGGGTGGCGGTCCGAGCCAGAGAGTTTCTTAGCACAGGCCGCTGGGCAACAAGGGAGCCAAACACGTTCCGCGGTTGCCATTACTTGTGCCATTGTTGGTGTGCAGATTCAGAAGCAGACCTCCCACGGGACTGACAATAGTTGAGGCACTTATAGGGTGGGGAGCGAGCAAACGGCGCTGAATGCTGATGGTGGTAAGAGCCAGACAAACAAAGATAGACGAGCACAAGACAGCGAAGACAACGGAGATCACGAGGGGAAGCAGCGTGGCCCGCACATCGTAATATAACCGGCGTAACGAGGTTTCCCTGATACAGGATACTACTATCACAGCGATCTTGGCGGGATCGAACGGAAGCGCTAATTTGGCTAAAATAACCATTCTGGAGAAACTCCTGATAAGCGGCCCGGCGGACGAATCGCAGTAGAGCTGGAATTAGGATCGGATGCTCTGAGATTAACAGGGCCCGACAAGGTGGACCAGAGCCAGAGTGCCAGATGTTGATATGCAATCACACAGGGCCGAAAATCCGGGACGGTGATCAATGTCTCACAAATCTGCAGGTCCCGAGACACCTTATTTCTTGCAGTCTGGAGCAGCGTTTATGCCTTATGGTCGCTGGTGAGACATCACTGGTCATTCGTCGCAGGTTGACAGCGGCTTCTCGTGTGCTTGAATGTTGATTTTCGCCGTATACTATGCAAGGGGATCTCGGCTACTCAAGTCAGGGAGTGCTGGCGATTTTGTGAACGGCCCCATATATAGGCCTGGAATTTGATGAGGCCGCCTTGTGGGGGCCTTGGATGTGATCAAAAATTATACTACACTAATAATACTAATAATATACGATCACCAAAGCCGGGAAAATACAGGTATTTTATAGACTATCCCGCAGCTGACTATTTTCAGTGCGATCCTGAACACCACTGGCGTTGTTTGGTGTGGAATCCAGAGATACATCCGTTTGAGCCGCAGGTTCATCAAGGAGCCCGTTCTCGCCTAACCACACAATTGTTTCCATGAATTTCCGGTTCTCATCTTCTTTCTGACGATCGAGGAGCTAAAGAACGGTCGGATTAGCCGGGTTCGAATTCAAGAATATATTATCGGAGACAACGCTGGATCTTGTAGCTTGACACTTACCGCTTGCAACAGGCCCTTTCGTCCCTTGCTCTCCACTGGCTTTGCTTTCGTCGCACGTTCCGACTTATCATGCACGAACTTACACGCCTTCCCTCGCGGACAACGGCCATTGCGAGCGAAATGTCGACATAATTGCTTTTTTTCGTCTCGAGCGGGCGGTGGGACTCGCTCTGGTCCCTCGCGGCGCGAAGTTGCTTGCTCCGGCGCAGAATCATCATCGCCACTATCAGAGTCCGATGATGATGACAGGTCGGATCCGCTTGAAGATGTCCAATCGCTATCGTCGGTACTCGAGACGGAGTCGCTAACGGCACCTTCATCGTATGTCGTCGAAGGTTGTCGGTTCTCGCTTTGTAGTTGAGCTCGAGGTCCATCCTTGGTATGGCTACCTTGGCTTGCAGACTCCAGTCCTCGATCTTCATCCACTTCCTGAATAGTGGGTTTTGGTGCCGCATTTTGTTGCGAGGAATCCTCTTGCAGCCCTTCAAGCTTGCGGATGCGTTCGGCGTCGGCCTCTGCTTGTGCTATTCGTTTCTCCTCCTTCAGCAGTTTCCGCCGCAGCTTTTCGGCCTTTAACTTGGCTTTCGCGGCTGCATTCGCGGGATCTTTAGAATCTCGAGGCTGTTCTATTCGCCCGTGCTTTTCCTGATCCTTCTCCCCATGTGCCATCGCTGGTTTGCGCGCTTCCTTCTGTTGCCGTTGCGCTTCTTCCTTTACTTTCTTTTCCTTCTTCGCGTCTTCCATGGCCTTTTTCCTCTCCTCGATCTTCGCTTGAGTAGGGAAACGCTTCTTGCGTTCCTCGATCCAAGCTGCAATTTCTGCAGAGCTTTGTAATTTAGATGTCCGCCCTCTGTATGTAACTTGCAAAGCGGCACTCGCAGCCGCACCGCCGGCAGCCAGCCTTTTTTCTTCGTCAGCGTCATCCTCCTCTTCACTTGATTCGTGCTCTTCCGTTTTCGGTGTTAACCCGAGTTGGTTATGCTTTCTCTTCTTCTTTTTCGGTTTCCGTGAGGTATCCGCTGGCGCAGGTGGTTTTGAAGGTAGAGGGTTTCCAAAGCTGGGTACCGGGGGCGGTGCAGGAACACGTGGAGCTGCCGATTGGGGTTTTCCAAACGCTGATATGTGATCCCGCTTGTTGTCATGCTTCCCTGATGTACTTTGATGATTGTATGCATTGTTCTGACGGGGACCACGTTGGCTCGGACGTTGCGGTCCAGCAAAAGACCCTGATTGTCCGGTATTCTGAAAACCCCAATGCACGGGCGGAACCATAATCGCTGGCGAGGCTGACGATGTAGCTTGTATGGGAGTCTGGTTGTACACAGCTGGCTGTTGCGTATTCGACGTTGCATAAGAAGCATCGTAGGAGGGTTGGCGTTGGTAAGGTGTCCCATGGACCGAAGGATGCGTATAATGTGGTGCAGAGGCGAATGAATTTCCGCTCACCGAGTTCTGGAAGTTCTGCATCGGTTGCTGCATATACTGCGGTGCTGAGATGCCCGTCTGCTGGTTGGGTACATGTTGAGTTGGATACCCTAAGTAATTCATGGGCCCATATCCGCCAGCAGTTGCTGGATAACCACTAGGGCGGTTGGCATCAGAGGACATAAAATTGCCTCCTCTGCCTCCTCCTCTATTCCCAATCCCCCTTCCACGGCCTCTAAAATTTCCGCCACCTCCTCCACGACCACCCCGTTGGCCATGGTGATTTTGGCCATAGGGCGTGTAAGCAGCGTTATGAGGATATTGTTGCTGCGGCTGATGCTGTTGCACAGGAGGGGGAGGGGGAGGGGGAGGGAAGGAGAATCCCTGAGGGTTCATTGCGGGAAGATCTCGGTCGACCTTCAAAAACAGAGAACATGAACCCCATCCTCACAGCATTTCGAAGACGGCGACAAAGCTCTGCGGCTCCAAAAGTTCCCATCAAGTTTCCACATGGAGCGGGTCAGAAGCGGCAAGTTCACCCGTTCCGAGCTGGGAGCTAGACTGGTCACGTGCTGAACTTGACAGCCAGAAAAATCGGGCGGATCCTCTGCCTGCGATTGGCTGAAGGGCATGGAATCGTGAGTCTTCAACTTCTCTTGAGTGTTGAGCTCGAGACATAAATATGATCATCGACGAATGAGCCTTGATTCAGATCATTATCAGAAACTGCGCAGACGTGAAATTTGAACATGGAACTGGCGTTTAATCAAATCTCTCTATCTTACCTCGTGTGACTGCTCTAAATTTGAGATTTCCGGCCTGCTCTCGCGCTCTTCCCCCACCATGTTTATTCTTGTGAGTTGTGATTAAAATTAAGATGATTTTGAAAGTGGCTGGATCTTACAGTTGTTATCCAGACTACCATCTCAGATCTTATTCAGATTTCCCCAGAGGATTTCTCTAAATATAGTTCTATTGCCATCGAGGACAATATTAATGAAAAATATGCCAACAAAGTGAGTGCCTAGCTTTTTTGTCCATCTCTGTACACAGCGTTCTGACTATACTATGCCTAGGTGATCCAAAAGATTGGTCTCTGCATTGGCTTCTATGACCTCTTAGAGTCATCGGATGGTTTGATTGGCCATGGAAACGGGCTTGTCAACGTGAATGGTGAGCTAATCTCGAGATCAACTCTCCTGCTCACGAAGCTCATAGCGCAAATCATTTTACAGTCAAGTTCCGGCTTATTGTATTTCGCCCATTTAGAGGAGAGATTGTGCTAGGCAAGATCTCTAGCGCCACTGAGCACGGCATAAAAAGTATTCATCAAGCCTTCGATCGTGTTCTCAAGTTGCATGCTAACCCATCTACTACTCAGTCGGCGTCGAATTTTTCAATGACATCCTCGTACCTCCAGACCTTCTTTTGGATGGTGCTAGATTGTGAGTCCCTTGTTCTCCTTTTAACTATTTGATGATATCTAACACATATTAGCGATTACCAAGACCAGGTCTGGATATGGGAGAATGAAGAGGGGACCTTCTATTTCGATGTAGGAGAGGTTGTCCGCTTCCGCGTTGAAATGGAAGATTGGCATGACCAGATCCCCAATGCCCCAGATCTCGGAGATGGCCCTGCGACTGACCGCAAGCCACCATATTCAATTATCGTACGTACAAGCCCATTGGCACCACCTGCAGCCTTCTAACATTCCGCAGGGATCAATGCAAATGGCTGGTCTAGGGCCGACATCATGGTGGTAGACCGTGATGTCTAGACGCATTCATCGATATCTGTGCTTCAACGACTGTATAACGACCTGCATTGGAATATGAATAATATACACTTAATTCCCAGCGCAACAAGTAATACTACGTAGTATAGACGAAAAGACCGAAAACAACAGTAAAATTTGAGGCTCAAGATGACGTTATTGTAGGCGATAAAGGCGACACAATGAAGCCCGGTGATTGGAATGCCGCCAGGAACGCCGGTTTAGGGCAAATACCAGCAACATCTGCGCCAGAAGATGCGCGGTGCAAGCTCAATAATGCGCCTCGGTTACCAGCGGGACGAGAAGATGTTAATAACAGTTGAGGGAAATAATATGAATAAACTCGTGTCCAGATAGTGGAGTCGAGCCGCCAGTTCAACGTCTTTATTGGAACTAGGCGTGGGACCAGATCGATGATTGCCTTACGGTCCGCCAGTCGTCCATCAGGGCTCGGTGAGGAACTGAGGGTGCAACGTAAAAGAAACATGGAGACGAGAAATTTTCCGCAGCCACAGCCATTCCATTATAAATGCTGAGAACCTTCTCGCGGCATTGCCCTGGATTTGTTTCACTCTGACGAATATTCCCATCATTACAAATCAGCGGTCGCAAACTCCTTGCGTATAAACCGCAATTGCTGCCAGTCACTGGGTGCAGCATTTCTTTGTTTCGAACACTTCTTCAAAGACAAGGCGTCAGGTCTCAAGAACGACTTCTCTTCTGCAGTTCTGCAGTTCTACATAATTTTTGTTGTTTTCTTTCCCCCCTCCAAGTCCCGTGACGATGACAGACTTCCCCTCCAACGGCCAGAACGGCCAAACGCAGGAGCGCCAGTTTGCGACGCTGGCCGTCCATGCAGGGGCGCCCCACGATCCCACCACCGGGGCTGTCATTGCGCCGGTCAGTTCTCAGCCCTTGGCGTTATTGCTGGGTTTTATTGTGCAGGCACTGATGTACCAACCAGATCTCCCTGTCTACTACATTCGCCCAGGAAAGCGTCGGAAAGCCGGTAGGGCTGTATGAATACACTCGCAGCTCAAACCCCAACCGGTTAGTCCAAGCACCTTACTCGCGGTGTCTGGCAGAGAATACTAACCTTTACCAGAGATAACTTCGAAGAGGCCGTTGCTGCTCTCGAACATGCGAAATACGCCTTAGCTTTCTCCTCCGGTTCTGCCACAACGGCAACGCTCCTCCACTCTTTAGCTCCCGGCTCGCACGTCGTTTCCGTCTCGGACGTATACGGAGGAACACATAGATACTTCACCAAGGTCGCTTCGGCGCATGGCGTGGAGGTGTCGTTTACCTCGTGCTTAGAGTTGGATGTGGAAAAGCTGATCCGGCCAAACGAAACCAAGCTGGTGTGGATCGAGACTCCGTCAAATCCCACCCTGTCTCTGGTTGATATTCGCAAAGTTGCCGCAATCGCGCATCGCCATGGCGTCTTGGTCGTAGTCGACAATACGTTCATGAGCCCATACGTTCAGAACCCGTTGGACCACGGTGCTGACGTCGTCGTCCACTCTGTTACGAAGTACATTAATGGACATTCCGTGAGTTGAATTCTTATCTGCAAATCAACTTGGTCTGTTTGCATATGCCTAATGGGAATATAGGATGTTTTAATGGGTGTCGCAGCCTTTAACTCAGAAGATTTGAAGGAGCGTTATACGTTCCTCCAAAATGCAATCGGCGCCGTACCATCCGCGTTTGATTGCTGGCTTGCTCATCGTGGTCTGAAGACTCTACACTTGCGTGCTCGCGAAGCCACCACCAACGCCACATCTGTTGCTCAGGCGCTTGAATTTTCGCCTCATGTGATCTCCGTGAATTACCCTGGTCTCGAGTCTCACCGGGACCGAGAGATTGCCGTTCGGCAACATCGCCAAGGAATGGGTGGTGGTATGCTGAGTTTCCGAATTCGCGGAGGTCAAAAAGCAGCCCACCTTTTCTGCGAATATACCAAGATATTCACCCTTGCAGAGAGCTTAGGGGGTATCGAGAGTCTTTGCGAAGTTCCTGCTAGCATGACTCACGCCGGAATTCCGAAGGAGGAGCGCGAGGCCGCCGGTGTTTACGACGACTTGATCCGCATGAGCTGCGGTATTGAGGATGCGAAGGACCTCACAACCGACACGCTACAGGCTCTCGAGAGGGCTGTGGCTGTAAGTGAATCTACGAAGAACGGGAGTGCATAGATTTTTGAAGTTGGATATTGAGTTTAATTGTAGTAGAGCGATAGAGCTACAGTCCATATTAATAGACCTATTTAAGCCTCATATGGCGCTTTCGAAGCCTCTATCTGCGATAATATAAGCGTACATCAGAACAAGTCTTTGCATTCTCTTCAATAACAAAAAAGAAATCCTATACAACAATGTAATTGATGCAAGTCAAATTTATGCTTTGCCATGATTAGTAATCTGCATAACTAAGTAACCAGTTAGTTAGCTATGCAGCCCACGAAAATTTACATCCCAAGAACTTGAAATAACTAAACAAAATCCAACGGGCTTTGGCTACAACCGTAAACGGACATCTATTTGAAGCTCCTAGTCTTGGATATTGGGACTTATTCACCATAAAAACGCCCCCGCCAAGCCAGCCAGATCTGCGCGCCGCCAATTTATTGTACCGGGATTGAAAAGAGCGATTGCATAACGCTCAATATATGATTGTTTCTCTACTCTCTTAACAAACGCTGCATTTATATTATTGGCTTTTTGAGCTGTCCTCTGGCTCTTTCAACTTATAGTGATGACTTCCACCTTCAGTTTTGGCTTCTCCGGGGATGACATCGATGTTGATGAGACCGAGGTCAACGATGTCAACGAGGGTGGCGTCCAAGATAGTGGTGCAGTGTCGACGCTTCCGGAGCTTGTGAAAGCGCAGAAGCATGAAATGAGGGAATGGGTAAGTATATCTGACCCTCTAGATCATATCAAATATGTCTTGATAGTCTCCCATCAAACCCTATGTGGATAAGAGGCTTGATTCGCGGACAGAAGAGCAATAATCGCTAACCATAAAATAGCTCTCGACGTTGCCGTCACAAATATCATACAACAAGTGCACTATCCGTCCTCCACAGGATGCAGGGGCAACCCCTGATGGCGGGGCACTTACCGTTGCTCGCAGAGAGATTTTTGATATCCGTGCTCAGCTGATGGTTGAGGATAGTGCTGAGGAGCAGAACAGCGACCTCATTGCTGGATTGGAGAAGGGTGATATTACGCCTAATTTTTATGAAGGTGGCTTCAAGACATGGGAGTGTTCAATTGATTTGGCTGAGTTAGTTTCTGGTGAGGGAATTGGATTCGAGGATAGACATATTATTGAGGTTAGTGTTTTCCGCACCCTAGTCCTTGTCTCTTGGGACTAGGTACATATTCAGATGATGGGTACTTACAATTATACTAGCTTGGCTCAGGAACTGCGGTTCCATCACTGGCTTTATTTGCTCAGCTACTCTCTCAAACAGAGGCCGGCTCAAATGCAGCATCGGCAAAGAGGAGAACGCACTTCACATTTGCGGATTACAATTCTGCAGTTCTTCGCCTAGTTACCCTACCGAACCTCATTTTAACATGGAACCACTATGTCAACCGCCGCAATTCCACTGGATCGTCTGACAGTCAGGCAGAGGGCAGTCAAGACACGCAGGAAGAGGAGCTAGATATTACACCAGAGCTCCTGGAAGGACTGCAAACCGATCTCGCGCGCCGGGGCATTACCATCGATTTCATCTCCGGCGCCTGGTCTCCTTTGTTTGTGGACTTGGTATTCTCATCTCCGGAACTAGCGGGCTATAAGAGGTTGATTCTTGCGAGTGAGACAATATACTCACCTGCTTCGTTGGCAGCATTCTCAGAGACATTGTTAGCGTTGTCCCATCGTTATTCGGTTGAGAGTAGGGCTCTGGTCGCTGCGAAAAAAGTGTACTTTGGGGTTGGAGGAGGCGTGGATGAGTTTTTGGCTGTATTACGAGAAGTAAGTGGTGATGACTTAGACGTCGAACAGCGGGTGGATGTCAAATCTGGCGGCGTCGGGAGAATAATTTTGGAAATCAAATTAAGTAAATAAGACTACATAGTAACGCTGTAAGTACGAATATGCATCTAACTTCAATACCTTCATTAAACTTCGTCGTGGGCTAGTCTTTTCTTCAATGACTACGGCATAGCAAATATTGACTGGAGCATAAGATCACAAAGGAGAAATCAATGCACGAAACCTGAAACTTTAACTTAACTATATGTACAGCACACCTTTAATAGTCATGTCGACCACCGGCATTTTGCGAACCCCCGCAAGGATAAATTCAAATCTAGTCATATATGGAAATAACTTTGCCATCCTGCATACGGGCAACGCGAGCCTCTTCAAGCTTCTGGTTCTTTTGCTCGTAGTGCGCGATAACGTGGCTCAAGTCGGCCTTGCTGCCAGCGACGACATTGTAGGGGTGGCCGGGCTGAAAGCTCGTCCTATTTAAATAAGAACAACACCAGTTAGTTCGGTGACACTTGATTCCCGAGGGACCAAGACAGCCTGGGCAACAACGTACTCGGGGCTCTTCAATTCATAAACATCGCTAGCGCTCCGGCTCAGGAAGAGGTGACGGTCCTGGGCGGCCTTCTCCGCAGCAGCGGTGTGAATTGCATTTCGTTCCTCAAAGATCTTCTCCGAAGGAGTCCACTTCTCAATGAGGCCGGTGAACCAGGATTTCGAGTCGGAACCCTTGGTGGGCTTTGAGAATTGGTAGAGGGCAAAGCACCCAGCGAAGGTGCCGACGGCGACATAAAAACTGCGCTGTAAGTTTCACAGTAAATTATCGTTAGCCATGCCAGTTACTAGTTTCAGTTGGTGAGGAAACTCCCCGGCGTCACTATCCGCCATTGGGATCCCGAAAGAAGAACGTACACCAAAACTCTCGTTCACAGGTGCAGCGTGGTGAGCTGCATGTGAGTCAAACCGCCGTTGCTGGTTTCGCAGCAGAAGCCGCGCCGGAGCGACCGATCGCCGAGCAAGAATCATGGTGTGGAGGACGACAATTGGCGGCACCGAATAATTCTGATGCCGTCACCGAAGTGGGAGTTGAGGTCGAAGAGCGGCGCGGAGCCGGATAACACATCACGTGACAGATAGCACCCAATCAAGCTAGCTTGCTGACATGGTCTTGGCGCTGGTTGGCCAACCGAGTGTTCAGTCCAGGGTTTCGTCGTCGTCTTCGCATTTCGTTCGATATCTCCAGCTCTTCAACTTCATCTCTTCATCTCATCGCCCAAACCGTACTTTTGCGGTGGGCAGACCCATAATATGGTCTATCAATAATGCTGTCTTTGACACCGGTCATCAGGACCAAAACCCGCCCCGACATGTGGGTAGTCAGTTGGCTGCTGTGTTGGCGCTCCTGGATGAACGCGCTTCAATGAGCGCCAGACCGTTCTGGCGCTCATGCATGGCTAACTCGACAAAACGCCTCACTCTTGATGGTCTCTCCACTGCTATTTCTGAGCTACCCTTCAATTGGGCTCTTTTTCCTGCTAATCCATGCACGCTTGGCAGTCTATGGATAAGAGCGACAACATGTCACCGCTCTATACACTTAGTGTTACTGACCCACAGGCCAACCTCTCTTTCGGTGTTTTGGGAATATTGCTTCCACCACTTGGGTTTTCTTTCCCTCTTCCCGAGAAATTCGGAATTGCTATGTGGCCCTCGAACACCCAGTCATTGATGCCCAATTGCTCGAACTATGCACGATCATTGGTTCCGAGCTGCAATCTGTATCGGAGCGCTCGGTCCACAGTGGCTTCGACGTTTCGCTCCCAAATCTATGCTCTTACCTCTCCTGCCTAGTTTTGACTCATCGGATGGGTAGGTAACTAACAGACTAACAGTTCATCCCCACGGTTCGGTCCGCCTGAATCCCTGTTTAGCCCTCCCAAGGCGAGACGCTGTCGCTTGTCGGGTGTGCAGTTTTCTCGTCAGAAGACGCTTTGGTGATGGCCATGTGTTGATATTTTGTTTTATTTTGCCTCTTTATGTTTAAATACACACTGGAAATAAATTATATTAGAAACTTATCCTCTGAGACCTGTTCTGGCATTCTAGCCTGCATGCTCATCTGCTGCCAGCCTGCCACCCGACCTTTTTGTCTTCGTGGACCCTAACCATTCGTGCATACACGCAGCTTCCGTGCTCCGCGGCACGTTTTTTGCCTGCCTCCTTTTTTTTTTTTTTTTATCTCGTGCCTTATCATTGTTCCTGCTCCTACATGGACCGCCTTTAGCCTGCTTTCTGTACGTATATCAATCTGGAAGCATACCGGGTGGCTTTCTCTTCGCACTCCTACTTCTTGAGCCAATATTGGTCCACTCGAGCATCAACTGACAGACCCCGATAACCAGTTACTGGAAACACGTCTTTCTTCTATCCGATTGAACTTGGGCCTGTGTCATAATGGCAAAGTCGGGCAAGAAGAACAAGAAGGCCGATAGCGGCAAGCAGAAGAATAAAAAGGGCAAAGCTCAGGAGGGTTCAGACGCTCCAACGCCTCAGCTTGAGCTTCCTTCTACCGGACTCGACGAGCAACAACTAGCAGCAGAAACGCCTCTTCCTGAAGACACACTTGATCTAACCGCGGCGCCTACACCAGAACCCGAACCACAGTCTACTACAGAAGCTGCGCCGGAAGCTGGGTTGGAACCTTCGCAAGAGCCTCTACCGACACTTGAGTCTGCGCCTGAGAAAGAGTTACAAACGGAACCAGCGCCGCCTACCGAGCAAGTTCAGACGCCCTCTGCTTTCGAAGACCAACAGCAATCACCGTCCAAAATCGATGGTTTCACTCAAATTATTGAACCAGAAAATCGGTCAAATCAATCCACAGATATGAGTGCTACCCAGGTTCAGAATCTTCAGGAGCCGACCTACGAAAATTTCGGCGCATGGGGGCAATTTGGTTCAATCGAAACGAAGAACGAGAACGACGACACCCCGGCGCTACAAAGCAATCCTACAGAACCACCCGAAGGATCGCCAATTACTGCACCACAATCACCTGTGTTCACGTCTGGCCCAGAGACTGTCACTGAACCTACTGAATTTTGGCCAGCTTCGGAAGAAAACGACCAGACTAAGGCTTCGGCTCCCCAAGAGGAGGGCTCTCCCACAAAGAAAGACACTGACATCTCCCACGACTCTACCAGCCCGTTTGCCAAGTCAGGCTCATCTGAGCCAACTTCTGAACCTGCTCCTGCTCCTGAAGTTACCCCTACCCTCGCCTCTGGGACAGAACCTGAGCCCGTTAACGAATCCGAGCCTGCCAAGGAGCCAGAACCGATGTCAGTTCACGAACCGGCGACTGAGCCAGAGCCAATTGCAAATGTAGAGGCCGTGATGAGACCTGAACGTACAATTGATCCGGCACAGGAGGTAACCCCTCCTGTTTCAAAGCCTCAGTCCCCTGCGCCACCGACTGCTTCGCCGTCATACAAGTCCGCTTCACCAATGCAACGCACAATTTCGCCTGCCGCTATAAGTGTCGCTGATACCGTCGATATGCAACAAGCGTTCCCGCCCATTCCTCCGCCCACGGCTCCTACACCACCAATTGCGTCGCCCAAGTCCCAGCATGCTCCGCCCGTAAAAGATGCTGTATTCACGGCTCCGAGGGCGGCACCTCCTACGCCGCCTAGTGCTTCTCCGTTGTATCAACAAACCTACCCAGCAGATCAACCCTACTCTCCACGCCAGAAGCCTGTATCCTCATCACATATACACCAGTCTCCTGTCCGCAAGTCCTCGTCACCCCTGCCCAAAGTGAGCAGTCCCTTGTCCCATGCATATACCTCCCCAGTGATGTCTCCTCATACCGCACCTCTACCTCCAATGCCTCCGTCATTCCCTCCTTCAATCTCTCATAGCTATGCTTCTGCCTACCAGTCACCCCCTATGAGCTCTGGGGGGTTCTTTCCTTCTCAATATGGCTACTACCAGCCAACTTCGCACCCGCATCCTATGCAGCGTGGCTCAATGGCGCCTAACGGCGGAAATCCATTCTCGGGAATGAGAGACCAAGGTTATGGGCACGAAAATGAGCGCTCAGGTAGAGGTCCAATTATTCCCCAAGACCAGGAAGACGCTCGGGAGCTCTTGGAAAGAATTCAGGAAGCTATCCCGGATATCAACCGCCTTCTTGGGACCTTCAAGCATACGAAAACCAAGCTTCAGTCTCGCGAAGCCGAGTTCAAGCAGATGGAAAGCCAGCACAAGCAGGCATTGATGCACAAGGAGTTTTTTATCGAAGCGTTACAAAATCAGCTGCGCAAGACGGCGAACGAAAGTGCCGAGGAAGCAACCAAACTAAAGAATATGATCAACGAACTTCGGATGGAGCTTGGCAACATGGAGGAAAAGCGAAAGGACATGGAGGAAAAGCTCGCAGACTCCGAGGAAGGAAAAACTGGGCTCCAAGAGCAGGTCAAGAAGCTTAACGAAAACATTGAGGAGGAGCGTGTGGCACACGACCAGGAACTGGAAAAGCAGCGTGCAGAGAAGGATGCCGAGAAAGAAGAAGCGCTCTCGATACAGAAACAGGATCTGACCGAACTGTTTGAGGAGATCAAAGCAGAAGATGAGAAAGCGGCGGCAGAGACTCTTGCGACCCGTGAGACCGAATTGCAGGAGCAGCAAGAAGCGATGAAGACAGAGTACGAACAGCAGAAACAACAGATGCAGGAGTCGCATAATAATTTGCAAGCCGAGTTCGACGCTAAGCTGACAGAGCTCGCAACCACCCAAGAGGAACTCGAACAAAAGCACAAGGAATTGGAGGACACTCGGAAGGAGCATACTGAGCAGGTCGAATCTCTCGAGAACAGCCATCAGGAGAAGGTCAACGAAATGGAACGCGTTTGGAATGAGGAGAGAACTGGCTTGGAGACTCAACTTTCTGAGAAGTCCGAGGAGCTCGCCAACAGTGAGAAGGAGAACAAGCGGTTAGAGGAGGATGTTCTCGGCAAAGAGAAACAACTCGTTCATTCAACCGACAACATGCGACTTACGATTGAAAATTTGGGTAAAGACTGCGACAGGCTGAAGAAGACTCTCTATAGCCTTGGAGAAGCTACTGACCTCAAGAGCACGAAAGGCGATACATTCTTGTAAGTTGGCTAGGTTGGGATCCATTCGGTTCTCAGTCTCGTTCATTCTTTGCATCTTTTTTTATTTCGATATGATCACCTACGAAAGCACTTCTTTCCAATATTTTCTTTCATGACCAACATCCGCTCTCTATATTTTCTTTTGTTTTCTCTATAGATTGTTTACGAGGACCATGACATGTCGATAACGCTATAAATGTACCTGTTCTGATAAGAATGCGAATCTAGTCTAGACTGCTTCGGTCAACTCCAACGTCTTATTGTGACTCTCTCTAAAGAGCACTTCTCGTACCTTCCAATTGATCCTCCTCAGGAGGTTCTCTCAAAGCTTCCGCCAGATCTACCGTCATTCCTTGACAACACACCAGCATCGTGCGAACTACGGTCGGCGTACGTACAGCACGTTGTCTCGAAGACACTAACCTACCGCATATTCCACCCATTCCTGTTCACTTTGGGGCGGAGATACGATAAAGCAGATATCCTCTTCCAGATGCTCTCGATGGATATCCGCCGTAAATCCGTCCGACGCGAAGCATTCTGGAGACAGCAAACACTCAAAGCAGCCTATACAACCTCTGACGCGAAAGAGTCGATCAATGTCGTCGCCGCCGTGATCGTGGACGAAATCAGCAACCACCTAAAGCACCTTGCAGACCCTCGAAGAATGGATTCTCTTCTCACGGGAATTCGGAAAATTGTGAAGCTTGCGGCGGAAACATGGAGACATGCGCGTGTGGAGCGAGAGCTGATACTTGCCTCCCTTCCCGGGCCTGAGGACATCAATTCCCCGACTGAGGACTGGGAAGAGTATGAGATCTCACAGGAACATGACTCTGGTGATTCCCAGGCAGACCTTGCACGTCATGTGGTCCTACGTCCTTTCCCAAGGATTATTCGAGAAGCAGCCCACGAGGATTTCATCGGGGATGAAAGCAAGGCAAACCCTTGCACGTACTCTCAGGGTGCAGTGCTTTACTCTGACTCCCCTATCATCCTTGCACGACTACAAGAGCTGGCGAAGAAGTCTACAGATGCGCTGGCGGGGGCAGGTAACTCTTCTCGGCGGCAGTCTCGCGCATCGAATTATTCTGAACCACTTTCGCCCCTCCCAACCGAGATACCGTATATGCCAAATGATACGCTCATTGAAGGCGCAACCGGAGCCAACTTTGGGACTGTATAGTCTCGCCACTTGGTAGGAGGAGACTTTTCACTTACACTCTTGAATCATTTCCTTTGTGTTTCTTTTGCACGCCTTTTGTCTATATCTCTTCAACTTGATGTTTTCACCAAGTGAATCATGTATTCCATTGCGATTTTGTCTTCTCTTCGTGCGCCTGTCTTATGTCTATTATCCAACATTTTTTCTTTGATTTGCTCGGCAGTTTAGCGACTATAGCATTATGGGGTATTACAGGGAATCAATCACATGTTCGGAGTCAATTTAGTAAGGAACGCGCCGTTTTAGTTGGTCCAATATACGTGAGTATATTTCGATAGCAATAAATGTTCTTTAATTTGCCCGTAGCATGAGGTCAGTATCTAGCGGTGTGGCTAGTGCGAGGCATAATAGAATACTGTAGTAATACGTACTGTGATGGTGGTCAGATATGTCCTGAATCTGCCTTGGGACCCGAGGTGTGGCTGCGGTACGGTGGCTTGGCTAAGACTGGACCCTGGAATGCAACGGGCAGATTCAGCCCATTTCCAGCACAGAGAATTCGTGGGAAAAATAGAGAAGAAACGCAAGTGTATATTCCATGCAAGAGAACGTTTGCAACGAGGCATCTGCTTGTTTCAAGATCGGGTTGTTTTTTTCCGTCGCCAATATGCAGTGGAGACAGTGGGGATGGAGTCAAGAACGGGAGAACCAGCTCCAGTGGATATGGAATTATGGACAGCATTGGATTTGGATGTCAACATAACCACCCAAGAGGAAGGAGGCTGGCCTGATGGCGGGGATGGAGCGTTGTGCCGGTGTGCTGAGACGCTGTCCATTCTCAGCCTCTAGTTTGGCGCCGACAGTGTCGTGCTCACAAGGCAGCCTTCATTATTCTTCCAATATCCATTCTCCTTTCTTTTTCTGTCCCCCACCTCGTCGCATCCATCCCCTCCATCTCGCTGGCTGTCTGTGCCTGTCTGCCTGCTCGCTCCCAGCTTCAGCCCTGCTCGTCACTCTTTTCCCCCTCAGAGCCTCCTCCTGTCACCATTCCTCCCCACCCCCCTGTTCGACTTCTCAGGGCCCCAACTCAGCCTTGCTTCTTCTCTCTGCTTCTTATCTGTCCGCCTTGTCTCACCTACAGTAGCCCTCCTCAGCCTGTCTCTCTTTCTCATACTGCCTTACCTGGCTCACTCGTGCCTCTTCTGCACTCCGCCCTTCGACGTCATCTTGTTTATTGGACCAGAACATTCCATATTTCTATCAACTGCTCGAAATTCCCCCCGGGACAAGAGCTGAATGACCTAGATCTGTGCCGGCGTTCGGGCAACTTTGGTAGCTCGTCCTCTTATACATAATAATTCCGATCCGTTGCCCGATCTCGTTTAAAAGTCCCTGTGCCCGATCGCATCTACAACCTGTTAGACATGTCACTCTTCACCCTTCTTACTGCGTACTAGTGACAGGTACCTCATCGGAGACTCGAGTGCCCACTGGAAAGAAAAGACGCAAAGTTTCGCTCCTTCTCTTCGGAGCTGCCGTGACGAAGTTCCCACGTCAACATCGTGCTTCTGCTGAAGATGTCGGCAGTTTCGCCCCGTTTAGTGCAACGAGAATCGCCCGATAGGAATTTAGAACCAGCACTCTCCAATTTATACCTTTCTACTGCAGCCGACCCTGAATCGGACTTCCAGACATCTGGAATCAGGTTAACGCCCATCGAAGACCGGGGCAGCGCATGGAATGGCTCTTCCTCCCCGCTCGACCACCCCACCAACAACACATCGACACCGGGCAATAACGAGGGCTACGGCACCTCCTACTCTGATTTCCTAAGTCCGCCAGGCGATTGGATGAGTGACCATACATCTCCAGTTGATTTCGTGAACGCCTGGTCGCCGCCCAACGTTGCCCTCGCGCAGGACGTACAGACACCCGCGCTAAATCAGTTTAATGATGACCCATCATCTCCTCAAGCGACTATGAACCCCTCCCAACTCCTCACACCGAATCTGACCAACAATCCAAGCCCATCTTCAGACACAACAGGCGGTGGGGCCCACCGACTTTCTCGGCCCCATCCTCCTCCCGTGCCTCGCCTGATTACATCGCCTCTGAGCGATACTCTTGGCCCTCATCAGGCTCCCGAATCGGCCAGAGCAATAAGCCCAATTGTTAAGGTCGAAAGTTATTCACGGGGTGATTCACCTGTCAGAGATAGTTTCTCAACCAACCGCCGCCCAAGCCAGTCCTCCGTACATCTTTCCCCAGGAGGTATCTCTAATGCATCGGAAGAAGATGTAACCATGGAGACAGAGCACCCTTCAGTACCAAGATCGTCCGACGGGTCATGGGTTCCAGATATGCGTACTGGCCATTCTGGTCTCCCGCCAGATGCGCGAAAAGATGGATATATCCTCAGCCCAAATGAGATGGACTTCCAGCGAAAGTTGACAGAGAGAAACGCCGATATTTATCATTGGTCCGAGGCCGTAACGGATGCTCGTAGTGAGGCAGGTGATGATTATCTGCAGTCCAAGAGGGGCCGTACCGGTTATCCTCCCCCTAGGCGGAGAGCAAAAAGCACCGGGGACCCGTCTCTCCAAGAGGGTTATGTCAGTTCGAATTTTCAACATAACCGACTCGATGTCCCAGGACCAGGCCTTGTGCTCCGTGAGCCAAGTGATTATACCGATGATGCAACGGAGTCATCAGCCCCTGTCAGTGTGAATGAAGAAATGTGGACACACGATACATCAGAGGTTGCTCCCCCTGAACCGCGCAACCCAGAAACGGGTGAGCCAGAGTCTTACCAGTATCTTGGGTCCCCTCCATGGCGTGACGTTGAACGAGATTCGACTCCGCAAGAGACATATGTGCAGCCAGTCAGCTCTACCCAAGCGATAATTGAATACGAGAAACGTACTAGAGAAAATGACACTATATCCCGCGTCGCCACTTGGGGTACCCGTCACCGTGATGACCAGAGTGTCCGATCCGTCCAGTGGATGAATCGCGATGGGAGAGAAAGGAAGCATGAGAAGAAACCTAGTCTTCTCAGCTTCAACAAATATTTGTCGCATGGGAAGACCAATATTCTAAAGCGCCCACGTACCAGATCTGAACTCTCTACCATCCAAACTGTCCCCGAAGGCGAAGACCAGGTCGTGGAAAGTAGGCCAACCCCCCAAAGGAAAGACAGTTCGGGTAGGAAGTTGAGCCTTGGCCTTTCCCCAAGGTCTCCAAATTACAGCATTGGAGCAGTTGTTAGGGCTACGACGCCGATGGCAGCCATCGGCGGCCAGGACACTCTCAGTGCTGTAAGTCCAAGCACGCCCGCAAATTTTTGGAACCATCGCAGGCCACGATTTAGAAGCATAAGTGAGATACCTAGAGCGCCAGGTCTATATGAGCTCTTTACAAGCCACGGTGGTCCACCTGTTCCCAACATCAAATCAGCAGGCCAGCCCGCGGACGACGAACCGATCAAGCAAGTAGAACCAGACCATGATACCCCCGAGGAAGAAGATGACGATGACAACGATGAAAAGGGGCTCGTCATGGACTTTCCGATCCCACCACATCTACCAGTTCCGACTTTAGAAGGCTTTAGAACGCAGATCCGCGAACTCAACCCACGTCTCGAGTTTGGGTTAATTGATCGTTTTGCGCATGAGCAGGTTCGGCGATACAAGAGGCTGATAGAAGTCAAACAAACACACTCCCAAGCTGCCAACCACTACAAATGCAAATCTGGTGAATACTGCTTAGGCATGGGTGGCAGGGCGGTGCTTTTACCACCCCGTGCATCCGCTCAAGATGCAGATTCACACACTCAATTCCTAATCCCCAACCGCGGTGAGGCGGAAGAAAGCCCTGGAACCCTTGGGGAAACCACCATTGCCACAGCCCAATTTCCGCCAGGCGTCCCGTATCCACCACAACAGGTCAAGTTATTGCCAGCCGAGTTTGAATGTATGGTGTGCTTCCATGTGAAAAAGTTTCAGAAACCGTCGGATTGGACCAAGCATATCTATGAAGACGTGCAACCATTTACTTGCACATTTCCGGACTGCACTGATCCTAAATCCTTCAAAAGAAAAGCTGACTGGGTCCGACATGAGAACGAACGGCACCGGCATCTGGAGTGGTGGGAATGCTCTTTCACCGATTGTCGCCACAAGTGCTACCGGAAAGACAACTTCGTGCAGCATCTTGTCCGCGAGCACAAGTTGCCGGAACCGAAAGTCAAAAGGCCCAAGAATAAGAGATCGCCAAAAAGAAGCCCAAACGATCCAATCACGCCTGAGATGCAGGAAGAGATCGATCGCGAACGAGAGATCCGCAAACTTTGGGACCTGGTGGAAAGCTGCCGGTACGACACGACGAAAAGCCCCAAATCAGAACCCTGTCGGTTCTGTGGCAATGTCTGTACAAATTGGAAGAAGCTCACTGTACATCTGGCCAAGCATATGGAGCAAATGGCGATACCAATTTTGAGCCTTGTTGACGAAAGGGATTTTCCGTATAACAACGGTGCCGCTTCGACTGGCAACACGAGTACTCCAATCCCCCCGAAAACCAGCCCGTTTGATATGAATGAGATCAGCCCACACATCGATTTTACACCATCACAGTATCCACAGCCGTATTTCACTACCGACCCTCTGCCCGTGGGCGGTGCGGTGCCCAACCAAATGAATAATTTCGATGTTGTCTCACCGTATGCGACACATAATGGAGGAATGCCTGGGGCCCCTGAGCCGGCCGGGGAGCAGGAACAGGTAATGACCATGCCACAGCATCAAATCCCGGCCTCCTATCCTCCGCCATTCAACGGCGTCCCGCGACTAGGAGTCTCAAGTGAAGGCCTGGGGGTGGTGTCGGGATTCAACGATTTCTCCATGTCCCCCACGGAGATGCACCACGATCCACATAGCGCAATGTACGTGTCCAACGGGGCAACGAGCCACTATACTACCTATCACGGACCAATGGCGGCAGACATGCAGTATAATCCTGGGGGGTACCAAGGCCAAGGCCAGTGAGTTGAGATCTCAATCAACTTAGATTTGCTAGCGACCCTTTTTTTTGTGATATCCTAGCGACAAATTTGACAGATCGTGGGGGTGGAATTAGCATTGGAATGGATTTGCTTTTGTGGAAAGGGGAGTATTCGGCGCCCCGTTGATTGTCTTGTTTATTGTCATGTTGCTACTTGTGATCCACACGATGGCTTTCTTATTATTACCCTTATTCCTTCAGCCATTGTTGTGCGACATGATCGGCGTCTAGATACCCCTTGGGAACGCCATTCTTCGGCCGATTTAACATGCACAACGTTTTGGTTGCTGTTTCTGGTTTTGTGGATGACATTTGGGGTTTTGAGAATATTCAGGGGGCCGTAGAATTAGGCAGCTCTGACTTTTACGAATGAATGACCGCTTGAATACATGGCCAGTGAATTTGTTGACAGTTGCGGATACTCCTTGGCCTGAACAAGAATGGCGGGCTGAGTTATGTTTACTTTTGCGTCCAACGCAACGAAACCCGCTTCTAGCAAGATGGCTTCGACTAAGCTGGGCGATCGACGTCTAAAATAAAAGTTGGGTCTCCTGTCACTGACTGGAGGGTCTCGAGTCTCGACTCTCGACTGTGCCCGCAAGTAAACTCAGACACTCCTTACAGGCACAGCCACGCGTGCACACTTACGCACACTGGCTCAGGACATCCGGGAAGAAATCATGAATGTCTCCTCGTCGACGAAGAGCGAATAAGAATTTTTCGTATCCGCGGATGCCTCGCTCTGGCCCTGCATCCGGTCATGCAGTCGAGCGCACACTGAGCCGGCCTGATGTCGTCCGACTCCTGGTGCGAACGAGTCCTGTCGGGCAGTATGCTAGTAATGTATACTAATGCACTCGCCCTGTCATCGACATGTTAATTGCTCTTCGCTCGCGTGGGGTCCTGAGAAATAAGAATGTGAATTGCGAAGCCTCTTTCCTCCGACTGCCAGTTACTCCGGAGTTGTCCCTGCAATGCTTTTCCCTCGCCCTCCATCATCTCGTTCTTCTCTTTGCTTTTTCCCTCCTCGGTCTTCAGCCCTTCGTTTCCCACACACACACCACGACTATTGTTCAGGCTAAGCCCAACCGATGGTACGGATAGTTGAGTAGATCTTTTTTGAGGCCGATCGCTTGTCGCCGCCGCATTTCATTTCGCTGCGCTGCTGTAACACTTGATTGCTCAATTTCGACTTTCGACCTTCAGCCTATATGAGTCCTCTCTGCCCGACTCAACCCGGTTCTCTGCCTGCACCCTCCATCTGGTCGCATTCCTGTCGATAACACAGGCGGGGTCTATATTCATAGAATCTCGGCTCGAGACAAGCTTTGTTTGCTTCGCAGGGCACGCCAACTGCCACTATGAATGAGGTAGCCACCCAGCCCAGTCTTCCCCAAATGACATCAACCAAAATAATCCATCAAAAAAAAAATGGTACATATAATTGAAAGCCCAAGTATACTGATTATTTCCAGGAGCACAGTTTCTCTTGGAGTCACCCCAACGATGTCCTTCAAGGTGTTGGTTCAATGCACTCGGAGCCCGAGCTCGAGTTGCCCAACGGCCCCTCCTCTGATCTATCGCCCGGCGAATACGATCCAGCTTCATTGATGGCGCTTCATTTTGGGCCCGACGCTCGAGCTCTTCCTCACCTTTCTCCCAGGCACGCCTCGTTCCCCAACCAGTGGCCACCTGACCAATCAACGTCGCCGACGCCACAATCTCTCGACCATTCCAACTACTTCAACGCCCGATGCTTGCGCGAGCAGGACCCATGGAGTATGCTCAGAGTAACTGGTGCACCTGTCAATGTGACTTTTTCCACACGCGCTGGCCCAGTCCAACGAATAGGCGGCTTGCCGACTAAGCGTTCCACTGGACGTTATAGCGCACCTTCTGAATCTGAAAGTTATGGAGTGCATTCCTCAGACTCTGGATATAGTACGCAACGTTCAATTGCTGCCTCATATGCTGTAGACGCCGCTTGCAGTCCGAATCGTGAAGCACAGGGATACGAACAAGATGAAAATATGGTGCCGTTGGACGTTGATTCAACGCGTCATGGCGAGGCCATGGATATTGCGGAACGGCCCGAGACACCATCCCTACTTTGCCACGATGCGATCAGATGCGATTACCCGAGTTGCCCATGGACTGGCAAGTGTCCGTCTGATAAACGGTATGCCGTCGACCCTGCTCGCAAGAGACGCGCATGTTAACCTGCATAGAAAGCATGAAGCTCGACACAGGAAGCTGTTCAAGTGTGACGAACCGAACTGTACGCGGAAAGAAGGGTTCGGTACCGTCAACGACCTTTCACGGCATAAGAAATGCGTACATAAGAAGGAGCCGGAGCGCGGACCGAAGGTACTCTACATGTGCTTTGGGCAAAACTGCCCGCGAAGCAATAAGAAATGGCCTCGCCTCGATAATTTCCGCCAACACCTCGCGCGAATGCACAATAACGAGGATATCAATGAGTTGCTGAGAAGGTATGCTGGTTCACAACTAGAAGTGGAACAAATGAAATCTGATGCGCTTCTTCAGGTCGCACGAATGGTATGAGAACTGTATAAAGCCACAAGATATGGCATCCATTTTGGCCGACAGCTTGTCAGAGGAGGCAACACCAACGCACGCCCAGCAGACACCCGAGCCGGAAATATTGACCCAGGACACTGACCTCGAGTTCCGAGACCCAATTGCCCCGATCCATACGGCTTTCCAGCCCTCCAACATGTTAACGCTAGATTCGATCAAGAGATTTGATGAAGAGATGCGAGATGTACAAGGGGAGGGCGATCCCTTGCAGACCGTCAAACAACGGCACGATAAAATGGATGATATGATATCGGAAGCGGCAGTGAGCGTGGTCAATGCGATGACAAAAATGATCAATAATCAGCAGCGAAGGCGAGGCCATGTAGGCGAGGACATCGGTGAGCAAGAGGGCGAGTTATCAGATCGCAACCGTGAAATTCTGCAGAAGATTCTGGTCGCAGCATCGGTGCTCCTCTCGGGGGATTCGGGGCCTGACAGTGGTGCACCCCAGGAAAATACCAGTACTGCCTCGAACAAGGCGGGATGGGCCCAATGTGAGTTTTTCCCCCAAACAGACACGTCTGCACTGTGAGATGAAGTAAGTCTTCACGAGGCGTCAACGGAGTTCCTATCTAACACAACTTATAGGAAGCCTAAGGAACGACACGAACGACCGTATGGCTGCACATTCCTCAAATGTGACAAGACATTCGGTAGCAAGGTAGACTGGAAATGACACGGATAATCGCAATACTCCCAAAGCTGGCAATTTACGCTACCGGCACCTGCGCAGGGGCATCAGCTGTGTGCACTCATATTCAACCAGAAGGACGCCTACGCCAAACATCTGAGTCAACGGCATCAGGTCGACAGCGAGGAGGTGCAACCCTCAGTGTGTAAGAATCGATTGGGATGGAACGGAGAGCCTCGATTCTGGTGCGGTTTTCGTCAAAGAGCGATCTATCTCCAGAGTGGCAGCCTTGCAGCTTGGAGCCAGCGCTTCAATGATATTGATATCGAGCACTTTAAGAAGGACAAGCGCACTGATAATTGGACCCTTCCCTCAGTCCATATGGCCAAAGTCCATGGGGATGATGATGCGCATGTCACAAGAGGGAGGTGCGGTGGTGACGGCGAACCTGTTGGGGGTGGTGACAGTGATGCCGACGGGTATGCGGAGTATGGAAGCCCTCGTGAGAATGCCATGAGTGTAGACCAGGAACTGTCCTTTAAACCGCCATGATCAGTTGAATGGCCTACAGAATGTGTACCATTCCGGTCTCATTTATCGAACCGTCGAAAGCGGAAGCCCGGTAACGCAGGTCTTTTGGCGTTGAGCCTGCCACTGTATATAGAGTCACGAACAACAATTTCCAACTTCAAAAGAATACCTCTACAGCATCGTTGGGGGGGGGAAATCATATACAGCAAATTGAAACAACGTAAAAAACCTTACTACTTGCATTACCAGATGTATAAAATTGCCGTGGTGTATTCACGCTATATATATAGAGTACAACAATCAACCAGATAACAAATACACAAGTACAAAACTGAAGGTTGACGGGGTATATTTTGCTAATAATAGTTCTATACATACAGAGAAACAAAAATATAAAGAGCATATATTACAAGATCCAGGTCCCAAAACTCTGGATTCTATTTCTTAACTCCTGTTAACTCCCTTGCCTCCTTCTCCAAGGCCGCGAGTTGTTCTAGCAAGTACTGTTAGCCAAAGCATCGTCAAACAAAACACAGGTGAAAAACAAAAGCAAAACTTGAAAAGCAAAAAGACAAGACATACTGTTTTTATCAGCCTTTACCTCTTCCATCTCCAGCTTCACCCAGGTCCAATAGAGAACCTGGTAGGTGAAAACAGCGCCTAGGAAGACCTTTGCGAAGGGACTGAAGAAGTGCTTGTACCGCGCCATCTAACATCATTAGGTCGATTTTCCATCAAAACAAGAGAATATGGCACATGGGCTCATTAACTTACCCCTTCCTTGTAAGCGCTCGGCGGCTGTTGGGGTGGTGGGTGCGGCGGCATGCCAGTATTCAAGCGGGCGCGGGTTGTAGTTATATTTCTGCGAAAAAGCGCTCGAGAGAGCGACGGATTGAGACGGAGAGACATTCCGAGTGATTTTATTCTGGACAATACTCAACTGAGCCGACTCTGTTTTTGTATATCAGTTTTCTATTTATACGGTTTAGAGATGGTGATGTCCGCGGCCAGCTGACGATGAGTCATCAATCACATGATATCTGGAAGCAGCGCGGCTCAGGGCCAAATCATAGGGGGATTAGGCGAAGGGCGAACAAGCGGGGAGGAAGCCAAAGGGCGATAAGCTTCGATGTAGGGACAAAAAACTGACAGTGATTGTTGTCCTTTTTTCTCACTCTTTACTCATCTTTTTGCTGACCTGGGAGTGGGTGAACAGGTACGGCAAGGCGCGTTTTAACTGCAGGATATTGTTTGAGAATGCATTCTAGGCTGATTTTGACATTTTATGAGGTTGGAAGCGATGGAGTTACGATGTTTACGTGGGGGTCTGATCTGGTGGTTTTGCGGTGATCTCCAGCTTGAATTGTTTCCACTGGAAGTGAGCGGGCGATGAGGTGGGGACGCCGCCTCTCAGCCTCAGCGCTCAGGCAACAATCGCGCTTTTGCCGCCCGAGCTAGTCCTGATGAGGGGCTAGCTGTGGCTCATGTGTGGCTCAGCAACCGCCCGAAGGAGAACATCGCCAAAGCCTCAGGACTCATCAACTCGCTGAGAGATCGTGTCAAAGAGTGAGGGAAAACGTTGCATCACTTGCCATCCCCTCAATCGATCCTCCTTGGTTGATTCGTGCGGACATGCTGGTGAGCTGCTGTTGTCGCCGTGGATTTTGTTGAATAGGTATGTTCTTTTGTTTTGGATCTCGCTCAGTTTTGATTTTCGTTGCGCTGACCCCCATCAAGTGATTCTCAGCTTTGTTGCTTGCGAGGCTACCCATGATCAAAGTGCCACCTGCGACGCGTTTTACCATTTACCTACCCCCCATTTTTCTTCTGGATTCTGCTTGCTAGTTTGTTTGGGATTGTTGGCGTGATAATTTGATTCCATTTGTTCAACGTCGCTCTTTTGCTTCCTCCCGCCGCCCCTGCGCATTGTATGCACCCGACGACAGTGCTTCAGATACCTACGATTGGCTTTCACCACATCAGCTGTGATACCTGACGCTCTCGATTTTTTTTTGGGCCTATCTTCATGATAACGCGTCATTGCTAGAACATTGCGCGTGAGGCATAATCAAGACCTCAACCTCGATCTCGTCTTTTCTTGGTGAGTTCTATGAATTGAGCCTGCACTTTCAGCATCCTTGCTCTTGATGGCCCCTGGTTACTACTCGTCCTATTATCTATTTATCCGCCTGCATTTCTCAGTCCTACTTTGTCTTACCATAGACCTGCTTCATGGCACTGGCTTATCAATCCTATTCACCACAGAGTTCGGGCAGGAAACATGGCACGCGCGAAACGCTCACTCGAAGAAATCGCCAATAAATCCGATTCAGATGATGACGACTACAGCGATCACCCGATCCGCGATAGCCGACGCTCAGCCTCCAAATCAAAGTCGAAGAAAAAGTCTCGGCCTACCAAGAAAAGGGCGCGTCGCGATTCTGATGATGATGTTTTAGAAGATGACGAGATTAGTGAGCTTGACTCGGGTTCTTTCGGAGAGTCTGATGAAGAAGAGGATGTGAACGCTCCAAGAAATGCCCGGGGTACGGTGGCGCGAAGAGCCGCCACGAAGAGACCTATATACGACGAGGGCGATTCAGAGAGTATCGAGGACGACGAAAATGACGACGAGGAACAAGAAGTTGTGACTTCATCCCCGAAGAAGGTGGTGAAGTTGAAAGTGGGCGACGGCCTGAAGCGGCAGGCGCTGCAGGAAATTTACTCTGGCACTCGGCGGACGACGCGACGTACCCGCGACCCATCCGAAGATATCTACGCTTTAACCAACTCCGGACGCCATGCCCAAACGATTCAAAGAGGTACCCATAGCCCAGAAGCAGACCGGGGTCGCCGCTCATCCCGTGGCTCGAAGCGGGCTCCCGATGTTGACGATATCGACGAGGTTGACGCCAAAATGGAGGACCCGGATGTCATCGAGGAAACATTAACTGAAATCAAGACTTCGCAAGTAGAGATATCGGAAAGCGCCCCAACCTCCTTCCAAGACGATGGTGGACAAAGCGCAGCTGCCGAGGATTCAGGCTTCGTTCCGGAGTCCGAGAATGGTGACGCGAAGGAAGAAGATGACGATGATGACGACGATGAGGGCCCGACTATAAGGCGAAGAAATCGGCCGAACCGCAGCCAGAATACCGAAGAAGACACTACACAGCCTGTCGATGAAGAGGATATGGGACCACGCCGCTCAAGTCGTAAGAAGCCCAATTCTTCGCAACGGAAAAACGACGAGGGAAGTGATTTCGAACCAGAGGAAGAGGAATCGGCCGATGAGGATGAACTTTCGCAGTCCGGAAAATCTCAAGGTTCCCCGCGCAAAGCCAACCAAACCCAGGACGATGACTATGAAAGCTCAACCGGCCGACGCCCAGGCCTCCGTAAAAGAGCCTCCCGGTCACGTGGGGAATCCGAGGCCGCTGATATTGCGGAAGAATTGGCGGAGGAGCTTCATGATCTTAGAGGAAACCGCTCGCGCCGCCGCGTACACCAAGAAATTGTTTATGAGAAACCCCGACGCAGCCGGAAGGACGTTGATTACCGCATTATCCGCCCTGATCTGGTCCTGCCAATAGAAGAGGCGGAGAATGAAGTCAACGAGTCTCCATCGCGTAGGGGCCGTGGTGGAGGCGGAAGCGCCTGGCAGCGTACATTGTTCCCAACTTATGGGCCCTTTGGAGGCGGCGGGCCGTCTGCAATTCTGGGACCACCCGGAGCACATGCTGCCACCGGCGGGGTTGATAGCGATAGCAGTGATGACGAAGGAATGCAACATCCCAAAGGCTCAATATCAGGGCCAGCTGGTGGTCCCTTACCCCTCCCTTTTGCGACCCAGACGCATGGTACCGACGCAGCTCAAGGTCACTCTGGAACCCCAGCGAACCTTGGCCGCGTCAAAGATAAGCAGGCCCTAGCGGATGCAGATCCTCTTGGTGTTGACGTGACAGTCAACTTCGATAGTGTAGGCGGTTTACAGGGCCACATCGACCAACTGAAGGAGATGGTATCTCTTCCGCTCCTGTATCCAGAGATCTTCCAGCGCTTCCACATCGTGCCACCCCGAGGTGTTCTCTTCCATGGACCCCCGGGTACGGGTAAGACCCTATTAGCTAGGGCTCTGGCAAATAGTGTCAGCTCTGAGGGTCGCAAGGTCACATTTTACATGAGGAAGGGAGCCGATGCACTCAGTAAATGGGTTGGAGAGGCCGAAAGGCAACTTCGCCTTCTGTTCGAAGAGGCTCGTAAAACCCAGCCAAGTATTATCTTCTTCGATGAGATCGATGGTAAGCACCCTGTATCACTCTATAATACATAGTTGCTGATATTTTTTTCTCCAGGATTGGCCCCTGTCCGGTCAAGCAAGCAGGAACAAATCCATGCGTCTATAGTCTCCACTCTTCTGGCGTTGATGGATGGCATGGACGGTCGTGGTCAAGTCATTGTTATTGGTGCTACGAATCGACCAGACTCTATTGACCCCGCTCTTCGTCGCCCCGGTCGTTTCGATAGGGAGTTTTACTTTCCACTGCCCAACAGCGAAGGCCGCCGTTCTATTTTGAATATCCACACAAAGGGTTGGGATCCGCCATTACAAGATGTCATCAAGGATGAACTCGCAGAGATCACAAAGGGGTATGGTGGTGCAGACTTGCGTGCTCTTTGCACCGAGGCTGCGTTGAACGCAGTGCAGAGAAGGTACCCTCAGATCTACAAGTCCGACAAAAAGCTTCTGATTGACCCGAAAACAATCGAGGTCGCCCCAAAAGACTTCATGTTGGCAATCAAGAAAATGGTCCCTTCATCAGAAAGATCTACGTCGTCTGGTGCCTCACAATTACCTAAACCCATTGAACCGTTATTACGGCACCCTTTGGTCGAGCTTAAGAGTATCCTCTCAGAGATTCTTCCCCAACGTAAGAGGCTTACAGCCTTGGAAGAAGCAATGTTTGAAGAATCAGGAGACCCTTCAACTGGCTTCCAGCGCGAGCAGATGCAACAGGAATTCGAAAGGTCGCGGGTCTTCAGACCTAGGCTATTGCTACGCGGTTCCCCTGGAATGGGTCAACAATACTTGGCAAGCGCCCTGTTGCACCACTTTGAAGGTCTGCACGTTCAGTCATTTGACCTTCCAACATTACTTAGCGACTCAACACGGTCACCTGAATCGGCGATTATCCAGCTTTTCGCCGAGGTCAAACGACACAAGCCCAGTGTGATCTATATCCCCGGCCTTCAAAATTGGACTGAGACAGTTGGACAGGCAGTGATATCAACGTTCCTAGGCCTTCTACGGTCTGTGTCTTCCACTGACCCTGTGCTACTACTTGGGGTTATGGAGGCTGGCGTAGAAGAAGTAGACCCTAGGTTGGTGAGGAATCTCTTTGGCTACTCGAAGCGAAACATCTTTGAGCTCGCTGCACCAGACAATGAGGCACGTTATGAATATTTTTCCAAGCTCATTGATCTTATCAAGGCCTCGCCTTCTCAGCTACCTGACCCTGATAATCGGAAGAAGAGACAACTTGAAGAGTTAGAGGTGGCGCCGCCGCCACCCCCGAAAGAGCAGACGTTTTCGAAAGAACAGCTCAAAGCTCAGAAGAAGAAGGACTACCAAACCTTGAATTTATTGAAGATTCGTATCCAGCCTATCATGGATCAGATCAAGAAATACAAGCGCTTCAGGACGGGCGTCATCGATGAGTCTCAGATTCGCTACCTATGGGAAGAAGATGACCCGAATGTTGTTACGAGTGATCTGCCGATTGAACAGCGGACAACATTCCGACCATTTGAGAAGGCGCATGATAAACACGGCGTTTTAGGCCTCCGGGAGGCGGTATCTGGCAAATTCTTCTACAATATGGAGATAGTGACCATCGAGAAGCGCCTTTCTAACGGATATTACAAGCGTCCCAAGGACTTTTTAGCAGACATTAAGCGATTAGCGAAGGATGCTCGGCAAGCTGGCAATGATCAGGAGCGCTTGCTCCGGGCGAATGAACTTCTCTCCAATGTTGAAGTCGATATCGCTACTATCGAGCAGGCCGAACCAGCGTTGGTGACTGAATGCGAAAATGTTTATCTTCGAGAGCTGGAGCGAGAGAAGGCTGCGCTGGAGAAGGCGAGAAAAGCCCAAGAGGAGGAAGGCATTGCGGCTCGTGCAGGAAACAAGGTTCCTCATGGCAATACAGACTCAGACCCGTCGAGCGGTCCCGTCGTACTCGGGGCTTCTTTCCCTGATCTTGCTCCTCAAGTCCCTCCTGACCGGCCCGTCACGCCTACACGACACTCAAATGTCAGCTTCATGACTAATGGGTATCACCGGGGCGATGGATCGGACTTGAACGATTCGCACCCGAGCAACGGCTCTCACGAGTCTCACCCTGATGGGGATGGGGACGTTTACATGACCAACTCTGATCAATCTGCTGGACGGGATACGCAGGTAAGCTCATTTGGGCCTTCTGCGCAACCTAAACCGGCCTATTCCATGACGGCTCCCTCTCAACAGGTGAGGCGAGAGTCCGGCCTTTCGAGCTTCTCACAGAAGGGGCCTATGACCCCCATGGCCCCTGGATCCCAACCGGGAGACTATACCAACGAAGCCTCCACCACGCAAACGACGTCAGATAAGAAGTCGTCCGACCAGTCTTCACATCCACAGCCTTACACTCAGAGCCCTATCGTCGCTCATGGTGGACGGCACGATTACCCTGACCTCACCCAGTATCCCGATCGTGTGCCGCAAGAGGAACTCCCTGATACCCAACAAGGGGATAGTAGCCAGCCATCCCCACAGTCTCGCGAATCCCAGCTTGCGCACGTGGATGGGCCGGGTGTCAGCCAGTCGCAACCAAAGTCGCAACCCCCTGTACCTCTCTTCGACGGTACTTCTAGACAACCGACCGGCCTGCAATCTCTGCCCAATGACCATGACGAATCGCCGAATCTAATCATCGACCACGATTACGTTCGAAATCTACATAAAGAGATGGCCCAGCGCACGAGTGGTTGCTCCGTCGAACAGCTTGAGCAGATTAACACCGCACTGATGGATCTCCTCTGGCACACGCGCAGCGATTGGAACCGCAGCAAGGTGGCTGCTGGGATTCAAAACACGTTCAACGACGTCCTCGAAGACATGCAAGCTGTACAGGAGATTGGTCCGATTAGTCAAAAGACGAAGGAGCAGCTTGGACCGCTTTACTAGAAGTCTTTTCTCACCCACTTTACCTCCTACCTACTTAAATCATCCCTCGCTTTCCTAACCCTTTTTCCACACATTTGGTTTTTGAATTTGGCAGCAGCAAGCATGGATTTGTGTAATGAGATCAATGGCGGATATTCAGATTCTCTTTTTTCAGTTCACCTCATTATTATTCCCATCATTTATTCTCCTCACTTCCTATACCTCTTTCCCTTTACGCTATTTCACTGATCAAGGGTTGCCTTTGGTGTCGAGTTAGCCCGTCGGGAGGCGTGAGCTTTTGTCCTTTTGCTTTTAGATATTTGGCGGAATCTACCTGTATTATTCAAAAATCGAATCTCAATGTGTAGGTCTGACCCCAATTACTGAAATTTAAAGTCGCCGTAGCTGTGAATACGCTTCTATTGGCGGTTGATCTATACAGTTGAGGGCGCAGGGTCTGAACTGTGAACATGTGACGAGGCCAAGACACCAGGCTGGCCTTTGGATCGTCCTTGTGTTCCGCCATCTGAGCTCCCCGACATTCATAGTCTCGAATTGCCAGCACTCTCGAGTTTCTGGCTCATTCACTCCTTTTTGAACAACGTGATTAGCCGTTCGACCATCGGTCTTCCTTCTAGTCACCCACGAACGGGCGACCTATTATGACCAGTTGAAATCGAACGAACAACACCTGCATTTCTTTCCATCTCCCAACTCGACATTCTCGATACCTGTCCACTTACCCATAATCATACACACCATGGTCGACTGGGTTACCCTCGTCGTACCGTTCGCGTACCTAAGCGTTCTAATTGGCTCCCTTGCAACATTCTCCTCGTTATACCGCAAACGCAAAGCCAGTATGTCCCGCCCATGATCCCAACATACACACCTATATACATATGCGATTACAACTCCAGCCCCAGGTCAACACATTAGCTAACCGCCCTTCTCTCTACTCAGGAAATGCCACATCCTTAGAACCATGGTTCCCGCCACACCTCCAGCGGGACATATACTTCTCCCTCCTACACCTTGAACCCTCCGCCTCCGCATCAAAAGAGAAGGAGAAGGAAAAGAAGATCCCTGAATCAGTCCTCAAGGCGGCGCTCCTCCGCCGCGCATGCGAAGACATTAAGCGCGTCATGGCTCTCCGTAGTCAGAAGCAGGCTCTTTCTATGTTGCTCCAGCGCGGAAGCGTGGGCGATGATCTGTGGCAGAGGTTTTTGCGCGCGGAGAAAGAAATGGAGGATGAAGTCAGGGATGTTGTCAATGAGGTGCGAACTTGCCATATAGGACAATTCCTATATTACTACCTCGATTGGTTTTGATGAAATGCTAATGTGGGTGTCTACAGGCAAATGCATACTCGCCCAACTGGGGCCAAACAATCTTCCAGTCCGCGAACGAGATGGTTAATAACGCGATTGTGCGGGAACGGTTAGAGAAGCACCAAAATAAGCTGGATGAGGAGAAGGCTTGGTGGGGGAAGAGAAAGGCTACTATCCAGGAGGGATTCATGAAGGAGTTGGATGCTGAGAAGCGTGTTACTGCCTCTGCTACTACTACTACTGCTGCGGCTGCGGCTACGGATGTTGTTGAGGAGAAAAAGACTGCTGCATCTGCTGCGGCACCACCGGCTCCGACTGTTACAGAGAGTGATGAAGATGCGGTTCTCGTGGAGGCTGATGACCAGGCAGGAGCGACAGCGCAGAGGAGTCCTGGGGGTGGGGGTTCCGGTGGGGGGAAGAAGAAGAAGAAGGGCAAGAAATGAATTCCATTCAATGTTCTAGATGGCTGCATTCCTTGTCTTTCTATTTCCTAAAATTTACTTTTCGTCTCATGTTTTACGAAGGGGCTTTTATAAACAATTTAAGATTACTACTACGGTTAACTCGTATTTTCTTGCTCTGCTTTGAAAAGGCCCCATGTTAAAAATTGGGATTGCGCTAAATTTGCTCTAGAGAGGATTGGTCTCGTTGGGAATGTACCCAGGTATAGGGTTACAGAACTGTAATAAAATGCGAACGCCAAAGTGCAACCCAAAACTCCACATACATGTATATATACAGACCCCGAATGCTGAATGCTGAATGCTGGGGTTCGGGGAAAACAAATGATCGGGGCCTAAACAGCCTCTACCTCATTGAGATCAAGGGGGCATCCGTGTCATCCAAGCTCGGACCAAGGTCTACACCAGAAACACCCATTTCCACAGCAACAGACCGGACCTGTGCCTCCATATGATCAGGGTCAGGACTTTGGCCGTCAGCAGCCCGACCCATGACGATGCGCAGCAAGTCAGTCATAATCTCAAGTTGATGGGTCTCTCTCTCGTACGGATCTAGCGAGGATATACTGAGGCCTCTGGACTCGAGCGTTGAGGACTTGCGATCACTGAGGATCTCGACGAGGCGTTGGACGTTGGTGATGTTCTCTTTGCTTTTTGGAGTTGAGGAGACGCGGCGGAGGCGACGTTTGGGGGTATCTGAGGGAGCGGCGGCGAGCCGCGCAACTTGTAAGATGATCAGGCGGGCTGTTGTATCGTCTGGAGAGAAGCCGAAGGTTGAGCGGAGAGAGGAGAGTGCGACGAGAGTGCCTGGTAGGTCGCGGGAAAGACAGAAACACCGGATTATTTGGTCATAGAGGTCCTTAGAGAAATCTTCTTGGGTGGCCGCCTTCCCTCGGCTGGAGAGTTTGGAGAACCACTTCAGCATTTCTGCGTACAGAGTGCGAGGGGTTGGGAAGTCGGAGAGGAACGCTTTGCGGCTGCGATCGTATTGCACCTTTCCGCAGTCCCAGAGACAGGCGAATGTTTCGAGGTCTGGCTGCACGGAAGAGGACATGGTTTTAAATCTGTTCCATAGGGAACTAATGTCTTGTTTTCGGAGCTCGGCATAGAGGAGATGGTTCATAAAGTACGAGTTAGGTTGGATTCGCGCACGTGTGAGGCTGTTGACAAGTTGCTCAGTTGCTTCTTCGTCGCCCCGTCGGCTGTAATGGAGGAGCAGAATCGAAAAGGTTTCAATGCTGGCTGGAGGCATTGGCCGTTTCATGAATCTCGGAACTCGGGAATTTACATGCTGCGCTTCTGGGAATAAAGATGGAGTGGTTCCCTTTGCTTCAGCTTGTAAGACTCGATCAATCCGCTGTTGAATCATAGCCCACCCTAGCTGTTCAGCCTTTTCCCGCGCGGGTGCAGTCCCCAGGCGAAGCCAGCCAGCGATGATGCCGTTGAGATGCTTCGGATCTGGTCTTACGCCTCGCTCATACATTAACTCGATCACTAGGGTAGCGGAATCGACTTCGCCCATTCCAATCAATTTTTTCATCCAGCTGGCGTAAAAGAATCGATTCTGAAACCGACGCGGCAGAACCGTCAACGTTGAGAGAGAGACTTTGTTAACGTCTTGCTCGGAAATAGCTGACGCTTGTAGGTTACCAACCAACCCAACAGCTTCCTTGTACAGCGCCGTTGAGTCGCTTGCCGAATCTTGGCCGGTCACCATCATATCTTTAAACACAGCAATGGCAAGGCTTAGTTTTCCGGCTTTGAGGAACTCAATGCTGATCTGGTCATAGTCTCGCATGCCCATCCCATGTTGAAGCAGCGCTTTCAGTTGCAGATAAAGAGCCCACGCTTTGACATCCGCTTCTTCCCCATCTTGCCTACCCCAGGCGGTGATGACCGGAATGAGGATGCGGGGTTGTCGAGAATTGTCGTTTGCCAGGAATGCCAGAGCAATATCCTGAGCTCTTTGTGGATCACCCTCTGCTGCGAAGAGCTGTACCCCTAGTTTCCAGTAGGCTTCCAAGTCTTCTTTTTTTTGGCTGAGTCCGGTTTGATGCGCCTCCCACTGGTCTAGTGCATCTTTGGTCTTACCGGATAGTTGTAGTGAATTTATGTAAGAAAGCATATCCGTGGTTGAAAGAGCTCGACCAGCAGATAACGAATCGTCAGCGAGGATCTGTACATGGGCCGCCCTTGTTCCAGTTGAGCGCTCGTTTTGTTGGGAGGACCATAGCATTGTCATAGCCTCCTGTGGGACCGCATCGATAAACCGTGGTATAACCTGTTTACATCTTCGATACCATTTCCAGAGCTCTCGTTTCGCCCTTTCGCTAGAATTGTCAGCGGCAAACCGCTTCAAAGCACCGTTAAATCTGCCAGCATAACTGCTATGCTCCGGACCCTCGAGTACGACTTCATAGGGTTGGTGTGTGACTATAGTTTGTGAATTGTCGTCCTTGTCTTCCATCCAATTCTCTTCTTCCAAAGCCATTCCCTCAAACTCCTCTCTAAGCATTTCATCCAATTCCTCGTCGTAAATGTTGTCAAGGTTGATAGGCTCATCTTTGCCGTTTTCTGCTTCCTGCCTCCGGAGGGCTTCTAGCGCAATGATTCTTTCATGCTCTGGGAGACTTTGTATGAAAGCGCTATTGGGGCCGAATGGACCATCCTTCAGAGCCTCTAGCTCATGGTCTAACTGCGAGAGCTCGCGTTGCGCATCCTCCCTGTCCGCGTTATCTTCGGCCTCCGGATCTATCCTCCGTCTTTTCTTGCTTCGCAGAGTGTCTTGCTCATAGAAATGTATTTTGTCATTCGGCCTGCCATAGTTGATCGATAGTGGTGCTACCGCGGTGAACTTTCGAGTGAACGAATGAGGCGAAGTCGCCGGGCTGCTCGAGCGGGCGACATGCTGATACCACCGAGCCCCTCGAATCACCGGACGGAGCATGAAGTGAGAGCAGTTATATCATCGGTCTCAGACACCGGTAGAGAGTAGGAAACACAAACGTGACTTCAGGCGAAAGAGGCGGACGCAGACAAGAGGTAGTTGACGGGGAAGAAATTCGTTCTTGACTCCCGGAGCTTGAATTATCCTAATCTGGTTTAGTTCGGTCGGAGATCTGCCGCGGACTTCAGGCACTCAATAATCTCCACCTCCGAAGACAACGCGAACTCACCCTCGATTCGCGCGCCAGCAGAGGGAGTGACGATGGTGGCAGACTTTATGGAGACAGAAACTGGTGGTTCATCAGAAGATTCTTTGAACACTCAGGTTGGTCGGCGCAAAACCGTCAATTCAACGTCCGGAGCTTTCACTGACACGCTGAAGGGCGTCTATATCTACAGACCAGCAGATACAGGAAAACCCCCCAACGAACACCCTTCGAAAAAGCGCAAAGTTACGCGAGAACAAACGACATCAACGGAAAATTTGTGTCCATTTGTGCCGCTTTTGGATGGGGATGAAAGCGAAAGGTCCATCCGATTAAGGTATCAAACTTACGAGCAATTATGGTCCGTACAAGAAGCGAAGATCCAGGTTAGTATGGACTATACCCATTGATTACCATGGATGTATATTTATTCGTTACCTAGGACATTTTAGATGATGTCGACGCAGAGGTGCTCAGCAATGTATCAACATTCGTCAGGACGACCACGCCTGAGATGTAAGAGAACCCAAAAATGAGGCAGTTCTATTCAGAATTTAACGGCGCATAGGTACGATGGCTGCCTACCCGCGGCGCTCATTACTGTCGGATCAAACGTGTCCTCGCTAGCCAGACTTCTCTCCCGGCTGAACGATCAATTAACTTCCGCCGAAGAGGGAGGTGTAGTGGTCCTGGAATCTGGCGATGCGCCCAACCTCAAAACAACCTTGAAGAATATTATACGTGGTGCTATTACAAATACGGAAGGCAATGATGGTTACCAAAGCTTCCTGACAGACCGGGATGTAAGTCTACTTGTTTTGTGATTACTAGACATTCATGACACTGACACGTTTAGGGCCCGAGGCTTCTTGGGTACGATCTCGACCTACTAGGTGAATATGTCACTCGGAAGAACATAAAACATCTTGTTATTGCCTTTCGAGATAGTGAAGCCTTTGATCCAGGGATTTTTACGGACCTCTTCTCTCTACTTGGGTGAGCCAGTAATCCCAAATATTTATGTTTGGTTGAAGCTGATTTTCTAGTTCATGGCTTGATCGAATACCATTGACCCTCTTGTTCGGGATCTCAACCTCCGTCGAACTATTTGAAGGAAGATTGCCGCGGTCGAGCGTGTCCCTACTAAAGGGAAAATACTTCGAACTCCACGGGGCCAGCAACTGCGTTGACCATATATATGAACGAATACAAGCAGAAGCAGAAGATTTCTGGCTCGGGCGTAATATTACAGGGGTGTTATTCGAGAAGTCAAGTGATTATTTCCAGACACCAGAGGCATTTTGTCGAACAGTAAAGGTGGGTTGGGCCTCTTTCCGGTCGAGATTATTTATCGCTAATGTCATGGCTAGTACGCCTATATGTCTCATTTTTTCGCCAATCCAGCTTCGGTACTACTTGCAGACGACATTCCAGAAGACTTACAAAACAAACAGCTTTGCGAAGCACTTAGAAATGCCCCGTCTTTCAGAGAGTAAGTCGTTTCCCTCTTCCGTTTGGCTACCCTGCTGACATGTTAAAAGATACTGTGAAAGTCTCTTACAAGGAGGTCATAGGAGACTAGTGCGCTATTTATTAGAGAATGATAAGTCTCTCTTTTCGCAGACAGTCCAGCTGGTCAAATCCGGACAAGAGTCAATGCATGACATGTTCCAAGCTGTGAAATTTATCTCTGCATTACTCAAGAACCTCAATGTTCCAAAGAAACCAAGTATATCAGAGCTGTCTATCCGCGCGCTGTCCGGGGAACTACGAGACTCGCCCCTACTTGAAGACCTTCTGGCCGCTTTCCAACGGCTAGACTCTGGGAAAATCGAAGAATTACTCCCCTTGCTGCCGAAGTCTCTAACGAAACTACCCGACTTTCAAGATATCCATGCGAACTTCGAATCACTCTCCGGAGCCCATAATAACGGCTCAGGGCCGTTGCGCAGTGAATATGACAGTCAAAATTCTGTCATAGGAACAACAATAGTCAAACAACGAGTTAAACTGAACACTGGTAAAGCGAAGTTGCCAGATGAGTGTATCAAGTACACTGGGATTATAGATCGATTCCATACCATATTAAGGTCATATCTCGAGTCCGCCTTAGTATGCCCGCAAGAACTGCCTCTACATGAGGCTTTCCTGCTTGACATGCGGAGCCCTATAAGAGAAGCATTTGCTCCACGTGCCCGATTCGCCCTAGAACGGGCATTGTCGCACCCCTTTGACTATCTTATGTTTACGTCTCAGGACACAGAACGCAAGATTTCTGCCCAACAGCCTCCCACGTCAATTCTATATCAGCTGTACCTCGAGTCCGGCGCGCTTGTGAATATGCATGACTTATGGCAAGCGTTCTATACGGTCTTTGAGAATGAACAGGGTAATAATGGCTGCGATGAAAGAATGACTATGGCGTTATTCTACAGAGCTTTATCAGAGCTCAAGGCACTTGGGATGCTTAAACATAGTCGGAAAAAGATGGATCATGTTGCAAAGTCAGCTTGGATGGGGCTCTGAGTTGCCTGTAATATACGTTAATATACCACCAGTATAAGTCGATATGAACATGATTAATATACATTGCTAAGGGGTATCATAACGTTCGAAAACTAGGATCCACAACGGTATCTTCCAATACCTGCACATCTTAAAACTGCTGCAATCAATTAGCGATCGGAAATTGTATAATATCATCATTCCCTATCGGGCGCCTTCCGTCACTCAACACCATGGCTTCCCTCCTGCGCCTTCTCAAAGCTTGCTCTTCGATATTGCGGTCTCGATGCCGCCGTGCAGGGATCCGTCTAGAACCCGCAGTATCTTCTCCATCTACCATCCACACATCGCTTTCTTCGTCTTCGTCGTCATTGTCGTCGCTAAGTCCATCGTGGTCGTTTTCTTCCAGCATGCTGCCCATCAACCCATATTTTCGAAGCTGCTTAGCACCTTCGGGATGGGATGAAAGGGTACCAAAGATGGCGCTCATCACAGCATCGTCAGCCCACCATGTTTTCATGAGGATCACCACATCCTGTCGCCGTGAGGGTTCAGTTAGAGCACAGGGAAATGGATAGTTGGTGAGCCACCGGCTGACGATGCCGGCCTCCAGCGCTGCTGGAGTGTTCTCTTGAAGAAGTATATTCAGCGTTCTCATAGCTTTTATTTCCCCAGGGGGTCGTGTCCTAGGGAATATCGGGGAGACCGTGTCCGAGGTCTTTTCAACATGCTCGCCGAGGAGATTGCAAAGGCAGTCAACCAAGGCTGTGTATGTTGGGAAATCCTTCAATCGAGAGCATACCGATGTACGAGAAACTATAAATAATTAGCACTGTACCCGTGGTATACTGTCTGCCAGATGTGCGCGGGTACATACGGGCTCGATTTGATACCAGGAAGAACGCCGCAGGGATCGCTTTGTTTCGTCGTTCGGCGTTCTTGCTTGCTAAATCCTTCAGCAATAAATTTCGAGTATCTGCCTTGACAGATCGCTCGGCGATTATGCGCAGTGCACTGGATAAGTCAGCTTATTGCTATATCGAGGTGCTCGATCTCCATACGCAGAACGAAGGTCGTAGCTTGTGCTGTTGGAGAGTTTCAATAGCGTGTCTAGTCTGAGGGCTGGACTATGTCAGATCCAAGATAAAGCAAGTATACAGAGAAAATTTCGTGTGCTCTGTACCGTCTTCTGTGCCTTCACTGATAATCTTGTCATCACTGTCGTCATTCTTAATCTCAGTCAACTCGTTCACGCTGCGGAGGTCGGCCGCAATCCCTCGGACGGCAAAGAAAAGAGAGACACCTAGACAGATCAGCTCTGGTACAAATTTAACACAATTGATATTCAAAAACATACCAAGGCATAGCCATAGTATCTTATCGCTCACATGAGAAGCCATCATGCTGGTCATCGATCCATCATGGTAGATCGTCATCGACGTCGGAAAGCGGAAACCATATAACTAGCGGCAGAACCAGGAGGCGGTGAGTCAATATTTTTCTGCAAGTCAAAAATTTCGGGCGAAGTTTGCAAAGAGATCCCACTGCACCGATAGCCCCCCTAACGCAATCATGCCTGCGTCGCAGCTCAAGCAGCTGAAGACATCCCTCCGCGATAATGGAGTACTGGGTCCTCAGAAATCCAAAAAGCAGAAGCGCCAAAATGCGAAGACCGGTGCAAATGCGCAGAACCGGGCTCAGCGCGAGAGCGCTCTGGAAGCCATTCGAGAGCGATTCAACCCCTTCGAAATCAGAACAATTTCGCGCAACAAGTTCGACGTGACTACGAGAGATGGCCCGACTAAATCAGCCGCAGGGAACTTTCGGCCCGGAGTTACAAAGTCTCTTGGTGAGGAGAAGGTATGTTCATTGTATCCCGCTCCAAACTGATGTAGCTCACACTTCCGCCACAGAGACGTCAAACTTTGTTACACGAGATGGATCGCAAGAATAAAGTTGGTGGTATCATGGATCGTCGGTTTGGTGAGAACGACCCAACCATGACGCCGGAAGAAAGAGCCGCGGAACGATTTGCCAGAGCAAGCCAGAAGAAACTTCACAAGGACTCGATGTTCAATCTAGAAGAGGAGGATGATGATGATGAATTTCAACTTACGCACAAGGGTGAATCGCTATCGTTTGGGGAAGAGGCCGGCGCCCAAGATGATTTTGAAGAGGATGTGGATGCTGATGACATGTCGGATTCTGAAATGCCTCGGAAGCGGAAACGGATCCTTGACGACGGCGAAATTGAGGATCCTGGCCCACAGGACGAGGAAGAAGTACCCGATCGCAAGAAGTCTAAACATGAAGTCATGCAAGAAGTCATTGCCAAGTCGAAGTTCCACAAGGCGCAACGGCAAATGGCGAAAGAGGACGACGATGATCTTCGTGAAGAATTAGACAAAGGTCTACCTGATCTCTTCGATATGCTCAGATCAGTGAAACCCCCATCGAAACCCGAACCACCGAAGGATGACTTCGCCGCGATGAATCCAGACCGCGCAGCTATATTGCAAGGTCAATCCGAGGGAGACTTAGAAAAGGAGTATGATCAACGTCTGAAACAACTGACGTTCGACAAACGGTCGATGCCCACAGACCGAACGAAGACGGAGGAAGAAAAGGTGGAAGAAGAAGCACAGCGGTTGAAGAAGCTCGAAGAAGAACGACTTCGCAGAATGCGCGGTGAAGATATTAGCGAGGATGAATCAGACGTGGCTGAAGAAAAGTCGGAGGATGAAGATGCGGAAGAGTCCGGGGATGAATCGCTCCCGGATGATGCGAAGGATTTCGGACTGCAGCATATGAATTATTCAACCTCCCGCCCTACCGGGGTTGACGATGAAGACGATTTTATTCTTGACGATCTTGTAGAGACGAGATCGGACGTCAGCGCGTCTTTTGACGAGGATGACGATATGGGTGATTCCGCTGATGAGTCTGAAGAAGAAGAAGACCAGGAAGACGAGCTTATCAACGGGATTACTATGCCAGGTGGTGTGCCGGCCGATTCAACAATAGGTCCGGATGCTCAGGTCAGCGATGATGGGCTTGCATACACATATCCGTGTCCGAGCAATCACGAAGAATTTCTTCAGACAGTCAAAGATGTCTCTTATGAGGACTTGCCGACCGTTGTCCAGCGAATTAGAGCTTTGCATCATCCACGTCTTCACAGCGGCAATAAAGCCAAGCTTAGCCGCTTCGCTGGAATCCTCGTTGAGCATGTTGCGTACATGGTTGAACAATCCGAGCATCCTCCCTTCGCTATTTTAGAAAATGTTCTCCGTCATATCCATTCTTTGGCAAAGAGCCACCCCGAAAGCATATCCCTAGCTTTCAGAGCTCAGCTACGTGAAATGGCTACAGACCGTCCACTCAGTCTTCGGCCCGGCGACCTTGTTATCTTAACTGGGATTGCCACTGTTTTCCCAACATCGGACCATTTCCATGCTGTCTCTACACCTGCTCATCTCTGTCTTGCGCGGTATCTCGGACAAGGGCCGGTCAACTGCCTCTCTGATCTGTGTATGGGTACCTATGCTGCAAGTCTAGCACTACAATACCAGACTGTCTCGAAGCGCTACATGCCCGAATTATTCAACTACGTCCTCAACGCACTTTGCATTCTCAGTCCCGAGGAGCCCCCCTTTAATCTAGGGTCCTTCCCTCTTCGAAAACCCACAGAGCCTCTTCATATCAAACCCTCAAAGTTACTAAACACCCGAAAGCTTCAGTTCTGGGATATAATCGGAGAAAAGCAAACCAACACACAACAAGAGGAGCTCAAACTCTCTTTAATTACCACCCTAACCTCCCTCCTCAACTCAGCATCCGATCTCTGGTCCAGCAAGTCCGCGTCCAGCGAGGTTTTCGAGCAAGCCCAGGCCGTCCTCCAGTTCGTCTCCCGCTCGTGTACCAACAAGAAGAAGAAGAACTCAGTCTCCACATCTATCCTCGATACCTTCCAAAGTACCCTTGACAAAATCTCTACGCTACTCTCGCAATCCCGCCTCGCTCGCCGTCCTCTCCTCTTACACAACCACAAACCACTCGCCGTTAAAACAGCCATTCCTAAATTCGAGGACTCGTTCAACCCTGACAAGCACTACGACCCCAATCGCGAGCGTGCAGAACTCAACCGCCTCAAGGCGGAATTCAAGCGCGAGCGCAAGGGTGCAATGCGCGAGCTGCGGAAAGATGCCAACTTTGTTGCCAGGGAGAAGCTGCGTGAGAAGAAGGATAAGGATGCCGAGTACGAGCGGAAGTATAAGAGACTTGTTGCGGAGGTGCAGAATGAAGAAGGGAGAGAGGCCAATGCCTATGAGAGGGAGAAGAGGATGCGCCAGGGGAAGCGGTAGATTTTGTCCCCTCGCATTTCTACATCATTACCGAGGTGGTGCTTACCTGCCTATTCATGCATATGCCTATTTTATGCTTTCTACATGGGCTATTTTTGCTTCAGTACATTGTTTGCTCTATGTATATAGTATTTACGAGCACTGTAACGGGTCAGGGAAAAAAAAAGTTTACTCTCGGTATCAGTATCCATGCATTAATACCATCTGGCTTGGACAAAGTAGCTACAATATGTTCACAAGAAAAGAAACGATCACTGCGTCAAATCCACCCCAATCGAAATAAGGTACTCACACCTTTCCCTTTGGTTCTCCGGCACACTTTCCATCCTCGTCTCTCCCGTCCGGATAAAAAGCCGCTGATAACCCTCTTCTCCACTTCTTCCACCACCGCTCCAGGTCTCCCATTTCGGACTCCCGGGGTAACGATACGTGTTCGGATTAAAACTCCTAATGAAACTCGTCCAGTAACCTTGCATGACTGGAATTATGGGCGCATTAGACGTGTAATAAGACTCCGGCGGTGGATTCGAGATAGTCTCCGACCACCACATATTTTCTGGTCCCCAGATTGCGTTAAGTTCAACAACGTGCCAGACTCCTTTGCCTGAGGCTTGATCTGCCGGGTCCAGAACGGAGTAATGGTAGTTCCAGTTTGGGACGCCGGCCTTGTCGTATATTTTGGACATGGCAATGCCAGGGCATTTGTAGCGGAGCTCACCGTAGGCGTTGCTTACTGGGTGCCAGTAACGAGTGGCGTTAGGGTAAAGTTGGCTAGAGTTGATATTTCGGAGATAGTAATCGTGTATCCTAGAGAGGTGTTGAGGTTTAAGTGCGGGAAACTGTGCTTGGAGGAAGGTATCTGCCGCTGCTATAGAGGTGAGGTTTGGAGGGACGAAGGCTGTACCCTCATCAGTGACATCGCCGAATATGACGGGAACTTCTAAGAACCGGCCTTCTTCGAACATGCGGTACGTGTAGTCAGGGACAAGGTCGCCGTCAACCATGGGTCCGTAAAAGAATAGGGGCGGTTCTTGTGCGCCAGGGAGTGGCGTGGCAATGTTTTCGCGCTGGAGGGTTGCGATATCGAGGCCTCGGAGACAGGCGAGGGTGTCCATCGCCGTGCTGCAGCCGGTTCGGGAGACTAGGTTGTCGTAGGCAAACTGCGACTCATCTATGGTGAACATGGGCGCGAAACTCGGCGACTCGGCGATAGTAGCATGGAAAAGGCCGTCATCTCGGCCACCATACGCGGAGAGAAGTAGGGTTACGGAAGCCGCGCCTGCACTATCACCGCCCACCACCACATGGTCTGGATCTCCCCCAAACTTGAAAAAGTCAGCTTCATAGTATGCATAAGAGGCTGATGTTCTTACCTTTCTGATATGCTTCTGAACCCATTTGAGGACCTTGATTTGATCCTTGAGACCGCTATTTATGCCGCCGTGTTTGCTTATCTCAGAGCCGCCCAAAAAACCATACGGGCCGACCCGATAATTGAAGGTTACAACGACGATGTTCATATCAGAGGCGTGAAGCAGGCCCGCCGCATTGTAATAAGGGTTTCCATCTATATTGTACCCGCCACCCTGGATAAAGACGTATACAGGTAGGAGTTTAGGCGTTACTCCTCTGAACCGTGCAGGTGCGTAAACGTCAAGGAAGAGACAGTCCTCAGACACGCCCGCTGGGATCGGGTATTCATCAGTCGCGAGACAGAGGGGCCCATGCTAACTTCACTGTCAGTGTCAACTTTTTGGTTCAAACAAGGGGACGTACCTGAGACGCGTCCTGAATCCCGTACACTCTCTCAGGGTCTTGCGGCGCAGAGAAACGCAACGACCCAAGAGGGGGCGCAGCGTAACGTATCCCCAGCCACTGTGCAACACCGTTCGAAAGCGCCTGTCCTCTGTATTTCGCATATCCAAGGTCTACAATAGCCTGCCTGGCAGATGCTAGTGCGAAAAGCACTGTCAACACTGCTAGGTGTCCTAACATCGCCCGAGTTACAGTTCTTGTTACTGTAGTCCAGACTATATGGTGCGTTGAGAGCTGCGCCTAGGACTGGGTATATAAAAGAAATACAATCCCGAAACGAGGAGGACGGTGAAAATTAAACAACGAGGAGGGCCACCGAGGGGTCTCGGACGCTCCTCTAAGTAGCATTCTCAGACCCTAGCCATTGGAAGGCCGAGGAGAAAGGCTCCTCCTGAATCTCCCCACATGTTGGCATGGCCAACAAAGGATTGGACTAGGCAAGTCAGGCTGGATTTTAACGATGCAGCCGAAAATTCGATTTCTTGACTAGGACGGTGTATACTGGAGCTTGGCTCCCAACTCCCAAATCTGAGTGGAGGAGCTCTCGATGGGGATTGGGGATAGTTAATCGGCCAGACACTATCGGAGCTACCTTGTGATCAGCGAGGATAAATACCAGGATTAGAAGCCAGGGATTTCCTCCAGACCCCCTTCCGACCACAGTCTCACATTGCATAGATCGTCAGTTACTACAGCCATTATGACGTGCCAAAGCAGCGGCATAATTCAGTCAGTGCAACATGTAGGTAATTCGATAGCAATCACTTTGCAGCCGGGCTGCTTCGCAAGTGAACCCCGCATCTTGAGGAAGGCTGTCGCTCAATCGTAGTCAATCACGCGAGGTCGAAAACAGACGCAAGGGAATGGAATAAGCGGCTGGACGTGTAGAACTGGAGTCAATGTGACTGACAAGGTTGTCGATTGGATGCAGAAACAGCACTTGGCCGGAGTGGGAAAAACCCATATCTCCTCACGGCCTTTTCCCCGCAGAACTTGAAGTCATGCTTCTTTGTCGCCTTCATCCCTGCCTCGCCTCGCCTGGATCTTTCCCCCAGTCTCTCGCTACTTGACAAAAAGGGAAATACCTCTGACAATCGCTCTCTTTCCCCTCCTCGTCAATTATATCTGGGCGCTTTGACTGCGTCACTGCGACTCTGATTCACAACTCTTCGGTTTTTTTTACCACACAGCAACCCCGCACGAGAATGGCGGCGGAAGAAGACGAGGATGACTACATGTCCATGGTCATCGAGGAACCACTACAGAAAGAGACATTTACGCAAAAGAAGCGCCGGCTTCAGCGAGAGGCAAGTCCCCCGCCCTCACCGCACTATCATGCGGCTATAATCAAGCCGCAGACCTTCCCTAACTAAACTCCGTCCGTTCTCATTACAGGCCGAAGCCCGCGCAAAAGTCCCCTCCAAAGCCGAACGCGCCGCACAGGAAGCCGCTAAACGGGATGAAGCCCTATCAACCAGCACACTAAACCCCTCGAATAAGGGCTTCCAGATGATGGCGAAGCTTGGGTTCAAGCCGGGCCAGACATTGGGTAAACCTTCGGATGATGCTGATCCGTCGCGCGATAAAGATGACGGTGATTCCAATGCGCGGTCACGCGCAGAGCCACTGAACTTGATTTTCAAGGAAGACCGCGGCGGGATAGGGCTGGATGGTGAGAGGAAGCGCAAGTTCCGGGAGGAGGCTGAGGAGGCTGCAAAGAAGGTCAAGGCTGAGGAAGGCGATTATCGAGACCGCGTACGTCTAGAGCGTGAAACGAAACGGACTGAGGCGCAATTCCACGCAGCGCAAAAGGTCGCGGAGCGACTGGATGCGGCTGAGAATGGAGAAACAAGCTTATTTACTACGAATGATGTCGAGAATAAGGATGAGGAGGATGAGGAGGATGAGAACGGCAAAGAGTCGGATACTGAAGGGGTAAAAGCCCAGTCCAAGACCAAGGTTAAGCCGACATCCCAAATCAATGTGCTATATCGGGGCCTTGTACGTGAGCGAGAGGGAAAGGAACGCGCCATTCAGACCCGACATATGTTGCAGACGTCTTTGCCATCGTCCTTTTTCCCGAATCCGCGTTTACCGGGATATGACGATCCTGTACTCGACCAAGAGGATCAGGAGGCCCTTGGTGGTGGGCGCGACCTGTCTACTGTTCTCGAACAAGAGGTTGAGGAAGAAGACCCGGAACTCGATGAGTTCAATGCGCTCGACCCGGCTGAGCGGTTGAAGAAAATAGTGCAATACCTCCGCGAAAAGCATAATTACTGCTTTTGGTGCAAGTATGCCTACGACACAGCTGAGATGGAAGGATGCCCAGGTGTGACTGAGGAAGATCACGATTAACGACCTGCTGTATACTACCTACTGCCTTTTTTTTTTTTTTTTGGACCTTGCAGCATTGGAATTGGAGTTTGCATTATAGACCATGGGTATAGAATCAAAATATTTGGCATTAAGGCAATTATCGTAAAGAATAAATCATCAGCCTAACGGGGTATTATGGTTATTTACGATGAGGGGAAACATTCAGAATAGAATCCCTAACCAGGCAACATGTGAGAAAAGTAAACAAATGGCTGCAAACGAAATAGGCTGCCCCACTGAATGTATGTATATCGTAACTAAACATGCCCGTACAAAAAAAAGTGCATTAGATCTCTAGAGCAGATGTCTAGTTTTCTGCATCTCCGTTCGTTGAAATCGTTTCCATCAGCTGTGCCAGCGAGCGACGTGGACAGTTCTTCAGTGCCTGGAAGCAATCCGCGCAGACGCGCAGACAGCAAAAGACACATCGATGTCGGATCTCGCGGTCGAACTTCTGACAAGTCATGCAGGGCAGCGCATACCACACGTTATTGGCGACGGGCATCGCACGGTGCTCCTGGTAGCAGGAATAGTGCAGTTTGTTTAACGGAACAGAAACCGGCTCGACTTCTGGCGGCGTGAAGGGTCTATCATCCTCCTCGCTGGACCCAGCCTCATACGGCGTACCATTGGTGCCATCTAGCTCTGGCTCTGGCTCTGGATCCGGGATGAAGCCCTCTAATGAGTCGTTTGTGCCATTGGAATGTCTCTGCTCCGGTTCCTCGTCGCTCGATGGTGGCGTTCTCTGTTGCACGACAGTTGGGTTCACCGGTGGAACAGGCACAGGTGCATATACTGGTGGTTGCGTTGGTTCTGGTGCTGGCGCTAACGATGGTGCTGGTGCTGTCGCAGACCCAGGAATCGGGCGCCTGGCCGGTGGTGATGTCGTCTGAGGGAAAGGTCGGGGCATAGGTCTGTTTGCTGGTAGAGGAGGGAGAGGAGCATCGTTACCAGTGGCCTGGCTTGGGTTTGAGTTCTGAACAGGCCCGTTGGCAGGCTGATTGCTGTATATCTGCGGTGGCGAAGGATATGGATTTACCACTACAGGTGAGGAGGGCTGTTGCGGGGAAAACTGCGGATGGGGCGGCAATGTCTTTTCTGTTGGCTTAGAAGATGTCACCGAAAAGGAGTCTGTCTGGAGAGACAAGTGCGACGCCGAAGGCAGTTGAATCGTGGGAGCTGGCTCTGTTGGCGACTTGTGTTTAGATCTGAAGGAGGAGAGAGAAGGCACTCGCAGGCCGCGAGGACGATCCTTGTCCAAAACGGCCATTTTTCCTTTTGATAACGGAATTTTTGCGGTTGTGGCTTCGATTGCGATTGCGATCGCGACTGGGTTAGTATGTAAACCCGTTCAGAATGCTGTGGTGTAGATAGGCAGCCGGCACTCTGCGATACGGTCCGTCAACCACGGGAAATATCGTTGAGAGAGGAATAACACCGAGCAAACCAACAAAAGGGCGAAATGCGGGCGGCAAAGAAAAAAAAGAGGATGGAGCAGATTATTATGAGATCCAGGAACAAGCAGGATTTCGCAGAGCCTGAACCACGGATCCACCGCGAGATTTTATATCAGATCCATAATCGTCCATTCATTAAATTGTCACATCACAACGGTGGGCCTGGTCGGCTCTTCGATGATCCATCGCCCATCGGCCAAGGAATCAGATTGCGAGATTCAGGGATCCGAAGCATGTCCAATTGTCTATCAACCGGAGATCGTTCTTGTTGCCTCGTTTTTGCTTCTTCTGCCGTCTCTGACCCCGGAGTCGCACCAGAGCTCGCGCTGTTCACTGCTCAGCGCATTGCATCGGCGTTTGCTCATCATTTGCTGTCATGCTCAGATTGGCCACAGAGGGGTCCAAAACTTTTTAAAACTGCCAGTCCAAAGAAGCCGAAACGAGCTGAGGGCGAGTGATTGGCGCGCGTGGGCTGGTTGACTTGGGTCCATCATCGTGTCGTCTGCAGTAGTCCATCTCGTCTTCCCTTGGCGATGGTTAGTGAAATTAAATCAACACAAACTATTGAAGTTGTTTGGCAGCCCCATTTTTGGGCCCCAATCAGACATCCGCCTGACTGCCAGAGGCCAGGAATTTGAGATTCTCATTTCTTCGATCTTTGGCAGAAAACCTCAACAATGCAGGCTCATGCATACCGATCTCCAGACAATAATGATGGTGGCACAATGCCTGCTCAAGTGCTCATGTCTCATGTTTCATGTGTCTCGCGCTTGGACATCGAGATCGCAACTGCATGATCGACTGATCAGTTATAATTCACCATTCACCGCTTCTTCCTGCTGGAAACGGCCTGGGGACTCGACGCCATCCCGGATTCCCGGCGGGACTGCGTGTCTCCGATCGTGGAGCGGTCCTTGAAACCAAGCTTGATTAATTTGCTTACTTCCTGGTTCTTGCCGAAACCCCACGCCTCTGATCTCCCCTTCTTGGTTTTAGAGTGATCGCAATCATACAGAGTACCTATTACGGAGTAGTACTAGTTACCTAAAACGTATGGTATAGTTACTCTTGTTCTCGTATTGACAGGCAAAGTCCGGGTTCAGTTGTCGAGTTTCTCCCAAGCACCGCTCTCACCATTCGGACTCGGCTCTGTTACTTGCTTCAACACTACTTTATCCTGGAAGCGTTCCGTACTTTACTATTCCAAGAGTGGTTCATTGCTTCACATCTGCACCAACCATTGAGCCTCTGTCTGTAATCTCACTGTAACAAAGTATGCAATCTGACTGCCCTTCCCCATTGTACACGTAAAAACATAAGAAAAAAGACAAAAATCTATAGCACTATATGTATAACAAAAGAGACCTCCGATCCTGTTATGCCAATGAAGAAAACAAACGTCCATGAAATGAATGCAATAATGAAACAAAATCAATGTCGCTTTTCACTCAAAGAAGTCAATGAATGAAACAAGAAACAACTTGTACTGCTGGCGACAACCGTTGGGGTTGACAATGTTCGAAGAAGAAGATAAGCGAAATGTCATGATGTGGTGGTGGTTTCTGCATCTCTGTTGTCAATGATCTCCACTGATCGTGCTTCGACCTCTTTGGGGACCATGCATTCCTGATTCTCTTCAAGTGTCGAACCCTTCTCCACGGCTGCACTAGAATTCAACGCCAGAGACTCACTAGTCGGGGCTAAAGCACCCGGGGTATGTGATGCTGACCCTTCCAATGTTGTACGAGACGTGGTGTCTTCAACGTGCTCGGCCGATTCATCCGCTTTTTCCTCGTCGCCAATAACAGCAGCTAGGCTGCGGAAGTTGAACAATGGCTCTGCCGAAGAGCTGGCTCCCTCCCCGTGGAGGGTTGAAGCTCCTGGTTCCTCAGGCGTAGACTCGACCAGAGACGAAAATGACGAGGAAGCGCTGGAGACATGTCTCAAGTGTGATTGTTTGGTAGGCTCCCGAGGCACCGGCGGGCCGAGCGAAGATGACGACTGAGGCTGCTGCTGCCCTTCTAGGCCGGTCGGTATGTCACTAGAACTGGCAGGCTCCGCTAAATCAGCGTTGCTGGGTGGCGGCGAAACTCGCTCCACTGCCTTTCCTTTGCCAGGAGTGCTAGTCGCCTCTATCGCCTCTTCGCCGGTGATGGAAGACGAACTGCTTGTAGCCTTTCTCAGTCTGGGATCTGTCGCTGCGTCTAGGGCCGAGCTACTCGCGTTGTTGCTATATAGGCCCGCTTTACGGGCCACTTTTTCCGCTTTTTTGGCCTCCTTTCCTCGTTTCTTTGCTTCCTTTCGCACTTCCTTTTCTTCTCTCTTGCGCCGTTCGTCCTCACTCGCCAGACTTAAACGAATAGCCTCCATCATCATCATCTCCTCCAAATCATCCATACGGGTCCTCCTCGAACTGTTTCGTGGTGGAGCTAGGTTTCCCGCTCCTTCTTCAGCCGAGTCTGTTTCCGGTGGGGCACCGCGCCTGTCTGTCAAGAATGCAAATGCTTGTAATGCTGGTGATGCACTCCGGTTAGGTGTGCCTGGGGGGTCCTGTCCACCATTACGCCGCATCATTCCTCTCCTGCCGAGAGTAAAGCCTCGTGACTCGTTTCCGGATCCATTTGAGTTCATCAAATATGCCGCTGTGTGTAGAGCAGTTGCTGCTGCTGACCTTCGCGCCGCATGTGCACGAGCATTCGCCAATTTCTGAGCCCAATCAGGCCGCACCTTATCTGTAGTGATTACGGCCGGATCAGTCGCAGACAATGATGTTGCGCGCCGACGGCTAGTAGCAGGGGCAGTTGCCGAAGATAGCGATGACGTTGAAGACACGGGTGTTGCTATATTCGGACGGCCACTTGGATCCGATGCATATGTCAACCCTCTACGGAATGAAGGGGGCAAATATGTAACGCCAAATTCAGGTTGCACACAGAATGGGCAGGCCGCAGGTTCAGAGACGAGTTGGACATCTTGGTTTTCCTGTCGTTCAGCCTCGTTGGCTGGGGTCGCAGCGTTCGAGTCCGAGTCTGCATGCTCCGGTGGGTGAGGGTCCGGGCGTTTGATCTGAACGAAGCATTCAGAGCAAATGGGTTGGTCGCAACATCTAGTGCGATTAAGATAAGGAGGATAGTAAAGAAAACAAATTGGGCATTCGGAGGCATCCTTGTACAGGTACGCCTCAACAGGTTGGCCATTGACGAATGGATCCCGAGGCAGTTTCATTTCTCGCGGGGCTGACTCGGTTTGGGAGTTATGTCTGGAAGTCGTCAACGAAGCTAGCGTTTTCGCTCGAGACCGAAATAAAGGCGAGCTAGAGGTGCCGGATGCAATGGGCGAAGCAGGAGAAGGTAAAGAATGGTTCGGTGTAGACGAATGAGAAGCATCGGATCCATAGGATGCAGATCGGGACGTTATTGGAACCGTTAGGTGCTGGATAGATCTCGGATCTGATGCTTCTTTTCCCTCCTCAGACGCCTTTGGGGGATTCTTATATTCCAGTTCGGGGGGGATTTCATCTGGTGGGGGTATTGGCAACCCACGCGCTACAGCCATGAGTTGATGCTCGGTCCATGAATCTGAAAAATCATTCAGGCCCCTCCAAAATGGCGCAAGTCGCCGTTCAATCTGATAAGGCAAAGAAGTCAGTATCATCCAGTACAATAAACAAGAGCATCTTATATTACCATCAATTGGCGGACGATGGCCTTGTTGAAATCTTCAGACCCAGTATAAACGCCTTGCGTAACCAAGTAGCCTCCATCGACATGCTCCTCCCTCATACTCCGTTCCCGTTCCTTGAGGCGAGCGGCACGCTCTTTCTCTAAACGACGAGCTTCTCGCTCCTGTTTGCTTTCTCGTCGATGTTCAAGTACCGTTGCCGGATCGCGATCACGATCTGAGCTTCCACCTATACCGAGAATTGACAGGTCCGGCCTGCTACTTCGATGCGACCTAGAACCCTCCGAGTGGTGCCGGTCGCTGTACGGGGATCTTCCATGGCTGCTAGAACCCCACTGGTGGCTTCGGCGGGTTGACTGCGAATGAGACGGCCGGGTCTCTTTCGTCTGCGAATTACCCATTCCCGAGAATATCTTGTGGGTTGGCTAATATGAGAAGGTGGTGAGGTGCACGTTAGGGAGGTTGGTAACCGGTAGGTCCGGGGGCGGGTGGAATGGGGCAGATTGCGAGGCTCGGATAAGAGAGCGGAGACGACACCTGCCCCGGAGATAGTGGGCGACGAAAGAGGCCAGGACTTGTGTAACAGGACTCAAGGTGAAATAATTGATTGAAGTCCAACCCTAGTCGCTGATTTAAAAGAAAGCGACCTCAGTTGCAAAAGCAGGGGTAGAGATGGAGTGACGACGACGAACACAATGTGGCCATAAGAGCGATAGCTGTAAGCGGGTAGTGGGAAGCGTCGATGAGATCAGATGCCTTGTTTTAACTCTCGGTCAACCACGGAATGAGATAACCAGCCACAGGTTGCCAGAGAAAAGAAGGGGAGAAGGTAGAATAGGAGCGGAAGAATCTGAGACCAAACCCCAGAGCGAGTATAGGTCGTGAAGGTAGGGCTGAGAGGAAGAAAATCTCAAAGAATACGATGAAATGAACGTCTGGGACGGGGAGACATGGGGTGGAGGGTGAGATCGATTGTTCACCCAGTTTGAGTTCAATAATGGGCTGTAATAATGGGGTACGGCCAATGTAAGGGTAATAATTACATAAGAAGAGGGCTCAGTATTCCGGGGAAGATTGATGTACGACGACGTACGTCCTGGGGTCTACGAGTCTGCGACCGAAGATCCTCGATAACACCGAGCATTACAAGGAGAGAAAAACTACGAGGCCATGATACCGAAGGAGACCAAATCGGTTATGACAACTCGGCAAGGACTCCGTCTGCCGACAAACAAGAACCTCTCGTCCAGGAGGCTTTCATGCGGCCAGAACGCATTTGATGTATGAAGGCCTTGGCGCGACATGTCACTTGTGGCTGAGACATACTTTACCTGCTGCGCCACCGCTCCATGCTATTTTGTCGGTCTGGTATTCTGCCGGGTTAAAAAAGGGAAAAAAAAAAAAAAAAAAGGCGTCAACAATTTTGATCATAGGTTGAGCTCGAGAATATCGATGATATGCCACTCTGGTTTTCAATCAATTTGAGATGCTAAGTGGCTTCTACGCATGATTTACTACAAGTGCAACTACGCCCGAACCTTTTATTTCCAGCACTCATTCTTCAATTCTTCAAATATATAAGCCAACTTTAATGCAGCAGCGAATTCTCCTCGCCACCGAATTTTTCTATAACTAGGTAGCCTTTATTACGGAGATACGGCAAATGACTTCCCAATCTCAAGCTACAATTCGCCTACATATTACGCCGTTGAACCCAGAGCTCCTTTCCCTCGTTCTGCCTCCCTCAGTCCGTTCCCTCGCAACGGACGTCTCCTTCCACAATCTCCCAACGTTCCCGGAGAACAATTACGGCTACGTGACATTACCCGAAATGGAGGCCGGCAAGGTCAAGAAGAAGTTGAATGGCTCCATCCTCAAGGGTCGGAAGTTTAAAGTAGAATCTGCCCGCCAGCAGAAACGGAAATCAGATGAGGGAGAAGACCAAAATATCATATCAAGTGACAAATCTTCCTCGGGCAAAAAGCTCAAGAAGCGAAAGGCTGAAGACACTGTCTTGGAAGGCTACGAGCTTCCGTCGGATCGCAAAGTCAAACGAGGCTGGACGGAGTCGTCAAATGATAAAACAGAACGGCGAAAGAAGGAAAAGAGATCCAAAGACAAACAGGAGAAGAGGTCCAAAACACAACTGAAGTCCAAGTATACTGAAAAAGAGGAGTGCTTATTCCAGACGAAGGTACCACCAAACAGGTCGGGGTCTACGGATGAAAAGTCAAAAAAGCAATCCAAGAAGAGCAAAGCGTCACCGGATATGGTTGTACATGAGTTTTCTCAAACCACGACTCATCCTACATTTTTGCGCTCGAATGACGGTGGTAGTATTCTAACGTCTGCATTTGAAGACGGTAAAGGTTGGGTGGATGAGACTGGAACCCTGAGGGAGCCGGCCAGCGAGAATGTCAGAAAGGATCAATACAGGCCAGGACAAGTTATAGGCCACAAGGAAAAGCCAAAGTATACCACAGTCAAACCCAATCACAACGATATAGAGCCCAAAAGGGCGGAATCGACGGAATCAGAAGATTGGACCTCATCCAGTGGGTCAACATCGGAATTAGATACCACGGATTCAGAGGACGATGCTTCCGTCTCATCTAGCTCGTCTAGAAACTCTGAAGGGTCTAGTATGGACTCGCCCCCAAAGCAACAGCACCAACTCTCAGAATCCGATGAATCGGAAGAAGAACAACAGTCTGGGGCGGAACCAGAGGCATCGTTTGGAGAAAAATACACCTCAGCAAACATCCAGCAGCAGCCGACTGGAGAGGTTCACCCGCTAGAAGCGCTTTTCAAGAAACCAGCCGATCAGAAGAAACCCGACTCGGATCCGCCTGCTCAGTTCAGCTTCTTTGGACAAGATGCAGATTCCGAAGAGGAGGGTACGGGAAATATAGCACCTCTCACTCCATTCACCAAAGGGGATCTGCAAGGCCGTGGGACGCGGAGTGCAGCTCCCACGCCGGACACATCTCAAGTTACAAGGACCATTAACTGGAACACCCCCGAGGATTCCGATAACATTGGAGAGGAATATCTTGTGACCGACAGTCCAGTGCCCAGGTCAGTCGCTAGTTCCAAAATAGATTCAGACTTTGCCAAATGGTTTTGGGAGAATCGAGGAGATAACAATCGTGCTTGGAAAAAGAGGAGACGAGACGCCGCTAAAGAACATAGGCAGAGAGAAAACCGCCGGAAAGGAATGAAGGGGAAATCCTGAACATTTTTTTCTTATGGATATTTGTACAATATCAGAGTATTTTAATGTCACTCTACAATCATCTCGTACGAGTATGTCTCTAGCCTATATAGAGATTCCCTCTTTAAACGGGCTATTAAGACTTCTATGTAGATATTTAGTAGGGATTACTGTAGTACGAAGGATGTCTCATATTGTGTCACGTGACGCAGTGATAAGCTTACCTTTCAACTGCGGCTGGCCCAATCAATCACTTGATGATTGTTCAAGAAGGGGGACGTTTATAATCGTCTCTTAGACTGGCGGCATAAATAAACAAAAATGTCACAGTATACCAATACTTGGCGCCTTCTGTTTCTGTTTCTCATATTCTTTTCCCTCGCATCCTCTACACTAGCTTCGTGTAAGCTTTCTCCGACCCGCTTCATTCGATTTATCTATGCTTAGACGATCATCGACTGACAGCTTTTGCTTACTCCAGCGCCCGCTTCATTCTGCAAATGCACCTGCTTCTCAAACAGCACGATCATTCCGCTTGATCCTGACAAGGGAGGCTCTTCGTCGTTACATGGCGCGCTAAACGCCTTCAGCCGCACCGACGACAGCGGTACACAGGATGAGAAACGCGCCGGTAACTACCGCTCGTTGAGCTGCAATGACTGCAACCGAAAGTTTTGTCTAGGCTACGACTTGCCAACCTGCAAGGGTGCAAAGGAGGAGGATGTTTCCACTACATGTTTCCGTATGTTGGAGCGAGAACACACGTCTACTTTTTGTTACCGGTGGGACCGCAGCTAACGCACACCTGGTCGTACAGAACGGGACTCGAAGAAGGACGAGGCGATTGTTTTAATTTTCATAATTGCCACCGGTGGCCTTTTAACATGGGCGGTTCTCAGACCCTGGGTGCAAAAGTGGACTGAGGTATGGGCTCTCCGTCTATCCTGGCAATTATGGTTGGAAAATGCGTGCGCTAACATACGTGCAGGCTGCTAGAGAACGACGGTCTTATATCCCGGTTTCCAATAGTCCTCGACTTTGACGTTATTTTGCTGGTCCAAATGCGTTATGTGTATATAGTCGCAGGCGATGAATACATACATGATATGACCTTGGTGCAAATATATACTTGAATTTGGGAATTCCCTGTTGCGCGATTGTATGCCGCTTTCCAAGCACTTCACTGATAGCTTGCGAGCGGAAATCCCTTCGGTCAGGGAGCTTGCAGCAGTTATCCAGAACATCATAAGGCGACTATCTAACCTAGGATATTCCCCTCGCACAGTGCCACGGTCCACAGTACGAATCGAATGCAGTTTATAATGCCATGCATCTAATCCCGAATTCACGGGCCGCGCCGCTGAGGAAGTAGGACAGTGTTGCCCACCTAACCTTCCGTTACACCGAGGTTATACCACTACGAGGCAGGCCCTCGTGCATTGCCGATAATGCGCTCCCCTCTCAAAGCGACTTCGATTCAACTACCATAGGCTACAGAATACAAGATATCGTTTTCGCTATACATACGTTGGCGCTGCCCGCGTACGATGCAGCCTTATCCTTGCCAAGACCGGGGCACACAAAATGGAGGCCAGCCCTCGCCCCCGCGGGTGCTGTTCCCGACTCCCGAGTGTCCCATGGATTTGCCTGGTGCATAAAAGGATTTGGGTCGCAAAAACTTTTCAAACAGGATTTGGCGGCTGGTTCGCTACCAATACTACTGTCAGGTGGCCACCAAATTCCTTCTCCGCTTTTCCATCACCGCCATTCTTAAAAAGATCTTCCCCGTTTGGCTCCTCATCCCGCCGAGACAATCCATTCGCTTTCTCATCCAGCTCGACGCAGCAAACCGATGTTTCATTTCTCGTCGCGCCTGTCACTCACTAATTACCCCGTTTCATTTGTCTAGGGAAAGAGCCACTAAAACCAAGTAACACTTGAAGGAAGAATAAGGCTTGCGGGTCCATCTTATACTACGCTTAGAGGTGAAAGGCGAACTTTAGCGAAGGATAGGGGTCAGAATTACAACAAGAAGGTTGAAGAGACAAAGACAGAAAGAAAAGAAAAGAAAAGAAAAGAAAAGAGGAGGATCAGTGACTTTGGTGCTGTTGGGGGCTTGTTGTAAGAGACTTGGATGATTCCAAAGAAAATGTTATTAACCCACCAGGCAAGAAACACCATTCCGGACGATGACCTGAAATTTCCAACTACACAGCTATTCTTCCTAGGTATTCTTGCTCCTTGCCCCTCGTCCTTTTTATAACTCAAGGTACTGATGCCATTACGACTAGCAATATGTCGAGTCGCCGAGCCCATAGCGGTTACGTCGCCGCTGATCTTCGCCTTCGCGATGGTCAAAGATTTCAACATGGGTGAAGGCAACGACGCATCATTCTACGCTGGAATCCTCGTTGCGACATTCTCTTTGGTTGAAGCCTTCACAGGGATGTTTTGGGGGGCTCTTTCCGATCGAATTGGGAGAAAGCCGGTGGTTGTATCGGGATTAGCCGGGACAATCGTCTCCCTTCTAATTGTTGGTTTTGCTCGCACTTACTGGGTCGCTCTCTTTGGCCGAGGACTTGGCGGCCTTTTGAATGGGAACATAGGTGTTATCCAGACTATGGTGGGCGAGATAGTCAAGCGGCCCGAGCATGAACGTAAGTAGGCCCATTCGGCACACAGGGTAACCACCGACTAACGACTGAACGTAGCCCGAGCTTACGCCGTGATGCCATTTGTTTGGTCTATCGGCACCATCATTGGACCTGGTAAGTATACTGAACCACGAGGGTTTCTAGGGGAGTTGGGTACTAATCTTTATTCTATCACAGCCATCGGTGGACTGCTTGCGAAACCCGCTGATAGCTATCCCTCTGTCTTTCCTCGCGATGGACTCTTTGGCAGATTTCCATATCTTCTACCGAACGTCGTTTGCTCTATCTTACTTCTCTGCAGTATTATCTTCGCGTTTCTATTCCTTCAAGAGACTCATCCCGACATGCAACCGGTGTCGAGTGGTTCAGGAGAATACGATAATGTGTCAACAGAACATCCTCTTCTTGCAACCTCCGGGGCAACAGCCAATCCAGGTGCCGATCTGCGAGCCGAATCGTATGGCACCTTCAACCAAGTCCAGTTACATGAAGACGAATCATGGAGGGTCTATGAGAACGGATCTAAACCAGAGCCAGGTTCGCAAAAGCAAACCACTTTCACCCGGCCGGTTGTCATGCTTATTATCGCTCTGGCGATCTTCACTTACCACTCGATGACCTACGATCACCTGCTACCGATTTTCCTTCAAGACCAACGCGGCGACCCCAGTCTGGATGGCTCTGCCCTCACCTTCCCTGGTGGGCTTGGTCTTTCAACCAGGACTGTCGGTCTGATTGTTTCTTCCGACGGCATTATTGCGCTTATCATCCAAAGCCTTATTTTTCCTGCTTTGGCGCAGCATCTTGGAGTCTGGAAACTGTTCATTATTGTCACCATCCTCCATCCGGTGGCCTATCTTATGGTCCCATTCCTCGTATTTTTGCCTTACGGGCAAGTTCTGTTTGGCATCTATACCTGTCTGGTCACACGGAACGTTTTGTCGATCATAGACTTCCCTGTTCTTTTAATACTAATAAAACAAGCGAGTCCTTCGGATTCATGCCTTGGAAAGATCAATGGCCTTGCTGCATCCGCTGGCGCTGCCGCGCGCACGGTTGCACCCCCCGTTGCAGGATATCTGTACAGCACTGGGGCAGAACACAATTTCACTGCAATCGCATGGTGGGGGAGTGCTTTAGTAGCAGTTATTGGAGCTTTACAACTCTGGTTCATGACTCAAAAGAAACACTCATCAGTCTCAATCCAACCGGCTGCTCGCTGTCACTTTGTGTCTGATGAACCTCAGGACCCCAAGGAGACTATTCATATAATTGTGACTGACACTGACGAGGTCGCGAAACGTGCTTAGGACTTTGTTTGCATTACATGTTAGATATGGGATGGTGCTGGCGTTGGTGGTACTTTTTCTTTCTCCTTATTTCCGCAGCAGGTTTGTAAATAGACTGTTAATGAGATGTAAATTTCTATCTTAATCAGCCAGGGATAGACAACACCATAACCCTCTTCAATACACCGCGATAAATACTCTCTCTCCAATGCGGTGAGAGAGATTTCGTTCTGCCGCTATGTACCGCTCTAAAGTGGACCCATCAATCCTGTTTAGGTATAGTTTGTTTACCGATATCCCAGCAACCGTTTCAAAGCAATCATAACAAACCACTACAACTTCCATTTTTTTTTCAGCGACAACACTTTTTATTACTCATAGTGCTGCCATTTGCGCAGTTGAATACCTTATTTACTTGAATAATTTTGTTTGGTTTGATTTTTCTGTTCTTGCAATTGCTCTGCTCGTCTCTACAAACATCTTGTTGACCATGTCCAATCCTCTCTCACCCTTAACAACCTCCGGGCAGAACACGCGAGCCCTCTCTTCAGAGCTTGAGAGTGCTGGGGGGAAGAGACAAAGCATTGATACGCTAGTAACAGCAAATATCGAAACAGAGAACCCGCTCCGCAGCCCGACGCAACGGGATGATGATGACCGCAAGAGTATCCGCCAAAGTTTCAATTACGACGTTACCGAGTACAATGAACAGGGACAGGAAATGGGTAACGATTACTCTGTATCTGACCAAGCTTTACAAAGCTCGCCATTTCGGTTCGATGCGAGGGACGACACAGTCGATATGCAGATGCTACAGAAACACCAGGCGTCGCTGGGCATGTCTGAGCGCTCCGCGACTCCAAGAAAAAGATCCTATGATCAAGCACCTGATGTTCACGAGATTGAAACCGGAGAGGGTGATAGGTACAGGAAATCGCCTGGACGAAGGGACATACCAGATATCAATCTCTATGCCGACGAGTATTCTGGGTATAGTCACGATCTAAGCTTCCCTAGCGGTGAGGGCCAAAACATTGCGAGCAGTATGGTAGAGGAAAAAAAACACGAAGGCATGAGCACTGTTCTCGGCGAGGACAGGCCGCAGGCCTCTTCGAGATACAGTAACGGCCAAGACGTTGATGACACAAATGACGCAATGACTGACGATGAGTCTCACGACCCTATGGATGATACGTGCTTTAGTACATTCTCTGCGGTCCCTAATGTAGATATGACGGCCTTTGCAAACTTACCAGGAGGTTCCCCGTTCAAGAGCCCCCGACCTTTACCGGATTTTCCGGTCGAATCCGAAAATAAGCGAGAGGGTATGGTGCCGGCGACTCCAGCCACGGCTAAGAGGTCTCCAAGGAAAAATGTCCTCATTGACATGAGCTCCCCTGTGGGATCGCCAACCCCTCGAAAGAGAGAGAGAGATGGCCAGAGTACGAACGGAACTCCAAATTTGTTGGATTTGACAGACCAAATCGGTCTTTTCCCTCGCCGCCAACGATTCAGTATCCAACAACATGAAAGATACACTCATTCGCGCCGGTCACCTTTAAAAAACCCAAGGGAATCAATGAGGTCGCCAGCAAAAATGAGTCTCTTGGATTTTGATATACCCGCCGCCCCCACTCCTCGATCCATTCCAACTATCACACCTCGAGAGCTGGAGTCATTGAAGTCGGGCTTTCTCTCGGAGATATCCTCGCTCAAAGCTACACTCAGTGGAAAGGAGGCTGAAGTCTCTAGTCTCAAGAAAGCCGTGTCTGATGCTGAACGGCGGGTTGGTGAGGCATTAGAAGAAGTTCGCAATGAGGCTGCTCGTAAGGAGGCTCTGGAGATTGAGCAGGCGGAATGGGAGAGGAGGGGCCGAGAAATGGAAGATGTGCTGCGATCTGTCAAGGCTGATATCCTTGAGGGCGAACAGGAGCGTGAGCGCTTACAGAAGAAGAATGAGGAAGCGGAGAAAAGCAAGGAGCAACTTGAAAGCCGCGTTGTCGAGCTCGAAACTCAACTCACTTCGGCCCGTAAATCGGCAACCTGCGACAAAGGAGCGTCCGAAAATGCGGCACCACTAGCAACGAAGACAGCAGAGGAGACCGCAAAGGAAATACAAGACGCGGTTGAGAAAGTTGCCCGTGATCTCCACTCGCTGTATAAGGAGAAACATGAGACCAAAGTCGCGGCTCTCAAGAAAAGTTACGAGTCACGGTGGGAGAAACGCTTGCGTGAAGCTGAGAAAAAGCTGAAGGCCGCCAGTGACGAGTGTGAGCGTGTTAAAGCCGAGCGAGATGCTGCGTCGCATGAGTCCGCGCGGCCTGATGCCAGTATGATGGCCCGTGAGAATGACGAGCACGAAGCAGAGAAACACGTCCTTGAGGCTCAAATCAAGGGTCTTCAGCAGGAAATAGCATCCCTGAAGAGCGACAGCGAACAGTTGCGTATCGAACTCAAGGCGGAACGAGCTGAGAAGGGCGACCTCGTAGCTCTTGTGGAGGAATGGCTGACCATGCAGAATCAACCCGCTCAGCCATCGCAGTCCAAGAATGATGAAATGACGCCAGAGTCAGTCTCCCATGAGCAACTTGCTCCAACGGAAGATTTGGAGCGGGAGGTCCCTCACAGCAGTTCCAGCGGTCTTCGTGGCCCAAGCTCAGGATCCAGTTCTAGCTCTGGTCACGGAGAGAGGAAGATCCCAAGAATTGGAGCTCCAGGGGCGCGGCATGTGCGAGGCAACAGCGGTGGCAAGTCCGGTATTGCTGTTTTTACACCAGGCCGCAGTGGTATCATGGGCTCTATCGAACGAATGGGCCGCGGAGGCGCTGCTTAGGTGAAGGATCGGAATGTCATGATGAGTTTCTTTTGTTTTTCATCCCCAATATCCATGATGTTATGTCTTTTTTTCTTTGTCTTTCTTTTCCCCTTTCCTGCGTTTGCTGTTAGTGTGTATGGGACCCCTGTAAATACATATGACGATTGTTTTGGTTGCGAGTCAAGATATCCCCCGAACGCTTTTGCCGTGATTTGTCTCGTAAGAAATAACAATGCCTACTCGATGTTTCAATCCAACTGGAGCTCCAAAATACAATAGTTTCTACTAACGTTTGGCCTGTGCTACAAAATAAGCATTTTAAATAGCTGTGGTAGCTTGGATTACTTCAAGTGTAGTAAATAGAGGTTTCAACCCGTCACCGAGTAGGAAAATATATATGTAACGCAACATCATTCCCATCGGCGACACACCAATTACACCAAGGACCAGAAACACACACTCCACTCACGCCAAATATAATGATATTAGTGTAATTGAAGAGAGACTGACGGGGCGATCCGCGTTCTACCAAAATGGAACAACTGGAGGATCCCCCGCACTCCCGGAGGTTCGCCGATCCTCCGGAGGATGGTAAAAGTCAACCTACCGGTGTTTACAGTGTAGTATTTCCATGTAAATTTACTTTGCATATCGTAAAAGATCCGGATCGATCCATGCCAATAACGGGAGGTTGCATCCTCATGTCAATGGCTGTTTGTGGGGTTGTCAGGGTGAGACCAGTCAATGGATGGTCAATTGGTCAGTGGGAGGAGGTCTCCGCAACCCGCAGCTCGCCTCCACGGACGACAGTTGCGTTGCCCCGCATTTGATGGAGTCGCCGATTAGAAACCAGTGCTCCGAATGGACAAAATTGGGATACCTGAGGGAAGGTCAAGGAGGGGTTGACACTGACAGCTGGAACAGAAGAGAGCTTGGCCCTGTCGTTGCTTGTGGAGCTCCAAAAAGAAATGGAGGTCGGGCTGTCAGCGAGGTGTAAAACGAAGAGGCGCTGCGGTGCTGGAGCACGAGACGAGTTGGACGCTCCTTGTATGGATTGATTGGTCCTTGTTTTCCTCTCGTCCGGGATCCTCCTGGAAAGTTCGATGTGATGCGAGTCTCTGGTGAAACTGAGGGTACCCGGAGAGAGGACAAGGGTGTTGGGCGAGCTATGACCTCACCCTATGCGTGGTATCGGATCCGATTGTCTCACTCATACTAGATATTGGCTGCACACTCCTTAGTGGCGCGGTTGGACCTGGCACCTACAAGCAAATGAGACTTCGGGCCGTTGACCGGAGAAGCTGTCGTGAGTTGACTGCTGCGGTCGGGCTTGGGGGTTTGTCCGATGGGAGTTGAAATCGATGCCGGCCAACTTGATCAGTTGAGGGCGAGGCATGTAGTTAGTTGTGCCATCAATTGAGGGGCGGAGATCAACCCGGGGAGACTGAATGTTTGCGGCGGCCTGCTCCAGGGTCCAAACACTTTGCAAACTGTATGCCACTTCGTATCCTCTTGAGGCTGGAGCCGCTCTGTCTCAGAATCAAGGCGTGACCATATGGGGAATCTCGGAAGCGAAGGAATTTACGGGGAATTTACGGGGAACTTGGGGGAAGCGCCATGAAAAATTCGATCTGTGGTTTCTTGGATGTGCTGTCTGGAACCTGCTTGGCGCTCCTCCACCTTGGAGGCCTGTCCCCTTCCATTCTAGAGAAATTCTCCCTCATCGCCATCAACAAAGCTGGGTTCTCCCCTAGTCCCACATGGGTATCCGCCAAAGCCGCCTTGATTGGCGTTGCAAGGTGATTTCTGCGAGGATCCCGTTTCTCGGGCTGAACTTTGACCTCAGATGCCTCGTGATGTGTTAAGTTTTCGGAAGAGGATTCGTGGTGTTTGTTAGTGTATCTTTGACCCGCAGGTTACAGAAATTTTCAGCATCAGCTCAGTCTGGGTTTGCTTTGCTCCAAAGTCGAGGTCATTCATCAAGTACGTATTATCATCTCTCATCTTTATTGATGACGACACGCTGCAGGATTCATGTGACAGCGACCGCCAACAGTACTCGAGTAAGCGCCATTGCGGCTCCGACTTTCGCTAATTATTAAGGGCCTCAAATGTGTCGACCGTCGCAGGTTGAATCCGTTGAGCTTTGACTCAGGTGTTTGATGCGGATTGTTTATTTTTTTTGTCAAGGATTTTCTCAACATAACTGGAGAAACTCTGATGTAATAAAGGCGACCAGTGGTAGCCATATATAATATTGTCTCGCCGAGTCGCTACCAATGCGCCATACTGTACAGTGACGACTGACCTTCAAGGTTTCAGCGGTTGGCCCTAGCTGGGAAGGACCGGAGCAGATTCCTCCGACCATCGGCAATCGTGCTCTCGAAGAGTTCTTCAGCCTTCAGACCTCGCGTCGGCAGTTTCAAAATAACTGAACGAGACACCTTACTTCTTACATTACGAGCGTTAAGCAATATGAAGACAGGCTCGAGGGACGGATTGATGACCTGGTTGAATAGCAGGATGCTCAAAGTTCATGGTTTATCCTAGAAAGTTGGCTGAAACTGGGATCCCTGGTGCGACATTTTCTGGGTGATCGATGATTGAAACCTTTCTTGTTGGTGGGCTTGACCTTGGAGACCTTCCCTTCTCCAGTCCACCTTGTTGGCTGTGGGTCGCTGATTTGGAGATCCTCAACTATCGGCTCTATTCCGCATGAGGCAGTTGGCGGGGTGTCATTTTGGATACAGGCTTCTTCATCCAAGCGAGCTTTGCTGTAGCAAGCTTCGTAGCCCTGTGAGCGACAACTACGTATGTACCATCTCTGGGGTCCAGTTGTAATCTTAAGGAGAGTCGGCACTAGCCTGAGCCCAGCTAACTAAAAATGAGACACTACAGTCGATTCCTCAAGGCGCAAGAAATGCCTGGTCCGCGGGTCCTACGTAAGGAGAACTGGGTTCCTGAATCCTGCAGTGACCCGTCATCGACGGCTTGCCGGTCCCAGACGATCTCTCCGGCCCTGGTCAATAGTGTGACTTGGACAAACCCTTGCAAGGTTCATGAATCCGCTTTTGACGAGCTGCCTAAGCCTCCCGGACAATCGCAATTCTAATAACGCAAGTCCCTCGGCGATGCTGTCCCTGTGCCGTGAGAATTGCTGGCAAAGATTCGGTCTCCGGAACGTTTGCGGCCTTGATGATTCGCGGACCTCGGTTCATGGCAGCCAGTGACGACCCTGAGTTATGCGAATAACGGTCTATGAACAATGCTCCTGTATATCGGAATGTCCATGATCGGTTCGCTGTATTGATACCTGATGCTTTTGACAGTCAATAATGTTTTAGCTCTGTGCTTCAGTCCAAACAGCTTCCATCTCGAGTTTCTCGACCTAGAACGATTCTGAATGAGTAATAAGGCGCGCCGGAGACGAGGCCGGAGTGTCCAAGCCCCCATTTGTTAACCAATAACAATCCAGAATAACCGGAATCTTTTCCGACGACGTGGTTGGACTCTCACACGGTTCTTCTGCCGCACAAAGGAAATATAGAGGCAGCAAGATGAAATTAGCGTGCGCTTCAGTCATCCCCGACATTTCCGGAACAGGAGATAAATGACCAATGATGGAGCTGCGATTCGCCAGCACCACCCGTGACACTCCCCGAGTCTTGCAACAAGCTGCATGTGGTGGCTAGGGGATAACGTGACCGGGCCGAAGAGACCCCAACCGGCTATGGAGTATGGGGGCATCTTCCCTCTTTAGGAAGTGGAGGGGGGAGGAAACGGCTTCTTGATTTTATTATTCTGCGAATATTTTCGAATCCGTAGATGTGGGGACGCGTTAAATGGGCGTTTATTGGCGCAAAAGGCAAGAATGCGGACCGGCAGTGTGAAGCAGCAACGGTGAGTGGCTGCCCGCTGCAAGACCCCGCCGAACTTGGCCCGCTCTTCGCCGCGAGCCTGTGAGCCTGTGAGGTAATTCTGCACTTGGCCGGCACAACGGAGTCGACGCTATGCGAATGGCGACGGGGTTCGATCAATCCTCTGGGTCTGGGTCTGGGTCTGGTCCTGGTCCTGGTCCTGGTCTGGGGGAGGCAGTAACCATGATGGCAAGTGCAAAGTGGATCTGGGGACTCATCATCCCCCAGCGCCAACGCCTCCTGACGGCCCAGTGGAAGGCGCTTCCGCATTCTGCTGCGTACTTAAATATTGTCTCTTTCCCATGCCCCCGGTCTTGCCTCGATTTCCGATTCCTTGGACGACGGATGAAGCTAGGAACGTGACCTTCCCCCATACTTGCAAAACAAAAAAAGTTGATAATCTTAAAAAAAAAAGCTATTCTACGAAAAGGACCATCTCCCCTCCTAACTATTGCTTTTGCCATTTGATGTGAATATTGTCGAGTCACGTTCTGAAATCAACTGCCCTCGTGACTGCCAGCTATCTATATATTCCCTCGCGATTTCCAAAGACAGTCGTCGATTCGGACTCCAAGCACCACCAATTGCTCTTCTAATTCTTCGCGGATGACAAAGGGTCAAAAGAATTGGCCCACCCCACGCAAAATGACTGATTCTCCTACTTCGCCAAATCCGACTCTTGACACAGACCCCAAGGGCAAGCGCAAGGCTTCAACAGCGGGACTTTCTGCGAATTCACGTCCGGTAAAACGACGAGCTTCAAAAGCTTGCTGCTGCTGCCGCGCACGTAAGGTGCGGTGTGATGTGGTAGAAAATGGTTCACCGTGCACAAACTGCCGGTTGGATCAAGTAGAGTGCGTGGTTACGGAAAGCAAGCGGAGAAAGTGCGTCTGAATGCCATACTTTCCTGGAAGGGACTGATAACTGACTTGCTTCACTCCACAGGAAGTCTCGAGTTGAGACTGACACTACCAATTTCCAGCCCTCTCAGTCGCCTGCCGAAATTCTCGACGACGGCGCACTTTTTGGGGGACTTGGGGAAACTCATGGCATCCCAAATGTGGTGCCAACGTCCCCCTCTCAGGGCTCTGTAGATTTGGAGCAAGGGCAACATATGCCTCACCTACTATGTTCGTATATGCGTGTACCCGCACAGCCGCTGGCGCTGTATATTATACGAGTTTATAGACACCCATGTGCTGATCAGTTATTCCTTGCATAGATCAAAGCCAGGCCAACAGAGTTGACACTGGGGATCGTTTTCGAAGACGCATGGCCCCAAACCCCTCAGTGCCGTCGACCATGCCTTTGTCTCATGTCACTTCGCAGATTCAGCAATTACTCGACCCGTCTTTCGGTAGCCCCCGGCCTACTGGTATTGTGCTACCCGATTATATCCGTGGCTTGCCAGCTCGATTACAGAAAGAAGATATTGATTATCTTGCCATGAAAGGAGCATTGACTGTTCCCGATGTTACATTGCGCAATGAGCTGCTTAAGGCTTACATTCACTATGTTCACACGTACATGCCTTTGCTTGATTTGGAAGATTTCTTGCAGACTATCGCCCAGAACGACGGCATCCGTCGCATGAGCTTGTTGCTTTTCCAGGCTGTCATGTTCGCCGGGACGGCATTTATCGATCTGAAGCACCTCCAGGCCTCGGGTTACTCCTCCCGAAAAGCGGCTCGAAAAGCATTCTTCCAGCGTGCGAGGCTCCTTTACGATTTCGACTACGAAGTTGACCGCATCTCACTTGTCCAATCTCTCCTTTTAATGACCTATTGGTACGAGACCCCCGATGACCAGAAGGATACCTGGCATTGGATGGGGGTTAGTTTGTCCCTGGCTCACACCATCGGCTTACATCGTGACCCCGCCAACTCTCGCATGGACATCAGGCGCCAACGAATGTGGAAGCGCATTTGGTGGAGCACCTACACTCGTGATCGGTTGATTGCTTTGGGAATGAGACGTCCTATGCGCGTCAAGGATGATGATTGTGATGTCCCAATGTTGACTCTCGATGATTTTGAATTCCACCCATTTTCTCCCGCGATTGTGGACATGGTGGGGAGTTCGGAGATTCTCCAGAGCGTAACCCACCAACGAGAGCTAGCGTCGATGTTCATTGAAAAGGCAAAACTTTGTCTCTGTGTCAGCCATGTTCTTTCTGCTCAGTATTCGGTCTTGAGCCATAAGTTTGGCGGTACAATGGAGACTACTATGATGCTGGTACCGAAGAAGTCAGCAGCAGAGACATTCGAGGTTCGACGCTGTGATCAGGAGCTGGAGGATTGGTTGGCCCACCTTCCTACAGAGATTCAATACTCTTCTGCGGCGCCAGCCAAGTTAAGCGAGGCCGACCAGGTCCTGCATTCTCACCGAGCTCTACTTAAGATGGTGTACTTGACGACCTCGAGTGCTTTGCATCGACCCCAGGTTCTCCCCGCTGTTCCATTCCCCTCTATGGACACGGAGTTGCAAGATATCTCGCGCAACAAGGTTCGGTTTGCTGCCATTGAGATCACAAATATTGCCCAAGACCTGCATAGTCTCGATCTAACTCGCTATTTCCCCACTACCGGTGTCACGGTACTCCTCCCCGCTGTTATTATCCACCTTCTCGATATAAAATCTAGCGACCCCAATGTCCGGATGACGAGCTTGCAGCGCTTCTACCAGTGTATGCGCATTCTCCAGCGTCTTAGGGAGATCTACGCGTCAGCCGATTTTGCGACGTCATTTTTGGAGGCTGCAATCAGGAAAGCCGGCATTCAATTGACGGTGCCGCCTCAAGAATTACAAAAGCGTTCCAACGTTCGCGGCTCTTCTTCTCGAGCCAACGCCTTGACACCGCCTCCAGACTCTCTTGCCCAGAAGATCCCCGATCTGACTTATCCCAAGACTGGTTCAAATGGACCTCTGACGCTTAACCTAGTGGACGAGGCGCAACAAGTCTTCGCTTCTACCCCGCCACCTTCTGACGGCAGTGAGAATGGTAGCACCAACAACGTTAACCCCGGCTACCACCGCGATGCGTTCAGGATCCCCAACATTGAGGATGCCGAATTGAGTTTGAGTGAGCTCATGGACTTGGCCAACGATGCCGAAGTGACGCAGAACGATTTTGATGCCTTGATTAATTTCGACGACGCTGGAGCGGACTTCTTTTCTTCAGAGAACGGCATGGAGAATGCGACTGTCGACGCGAATACCAAGGGCGGCGGCGGGTTCCCATTTACGTTTTCCGACATGGTTGGTCTGGATTCCGGGAACAAGGGCGACAGCCCGAAAGGGAACTTTGAAGACCCCATCGCCGCAACAACCGGTGCGGGCGTTGATGTAGCACAGACGGAAGCACCTAAACTCGATATGGACCTTGGCCTCAGTATGAACGCTTAAAGTCTTCTGACTTCAATGTCGCTTCGTTTCTTCTTGCGCGGAAGACAGCCATTTCGCCCGACTTGTTCTCGTATATATTTTTATTGTTTTCCCACTGGATACTCAGAAAGCATGGGCGGCGGAGTTCGGAATATGATTTACGGTCCAGGGATTTATTTGTATTTGCTTTCCCTATTTATGTTTCTTGACCTCTAGCTCAATACGCTGGGGCTGTTTTACCACCATCTACCTAGATGTTTATTATCAAAAGTACGACATGAGAATATGACCAACGTATCACCCAACCTGTTTGAACTGGTTCCTGTATCGTAGCTGCTGTCCGACCAACGGCTGTTGAGTAATGCCACCCAGTCGCACAGGGCAAGCAGGTTTGCTTTTTTCTCAGCTGTTGTGCTCCTACAAACTTGGAGTTGGGCCAAGCAACTCAAGCCTTGAATTGGCGGTCTTGGATTTCCTGCTTCGGCTTCCCCCGTCCTGCGTCCCCTTCTCCTCTTTCTGCTCCTCCAAGCATGACTCTCATACTTTATTATTTGCACCCTTCCTGCAATATTTATCTTTTATTATATTAATTAATTGTAAGATTGCATAAACCCCTCACTTCGTCTTCCAGCGAAAGAACTGACTAAACTGTTCAGGAAGGTCGACAATCGACGTCCGACGATGCTACCGCCGATCCTTTCCCCTCATTTGCTTGCGGGTAAGACACGAGGTGCAGCAAAAATGATGCGATCTGCGAGCTGACTGGGCCCGGCTGGTCAGACCCCTGAGCTTCCTTTGTTGTCACTTGTCAATAGACTAATAGTATCCGAGTTGGGAATCGGGCTCGGGGATAATTAATGCCTGTGGGTCGCAGTGCGACCTTGTTCTCGCCCTTGAAGGGAGATAGCTTGCGGCGCCCGATTGCATGCGGAATTGCGGATGCCCGCTTCAATAATACAGAGTAATACCAATCGTCGATGATCTTGCTGCGCCATCCGGCTGCTATAAAATGACCTGTTTACCCCCCGTCCTTTCGCTGGGTCCTCGCTGCCTCAGAGGATCCAGACCATTCAGCCCAAAGGGAGAAAAGTCACGATGCCTCCCCGTCTTAGCTTCGTCTCACTGTTGTCTCTGGCTGCTGCCTCCTTGGCCGCGCCTGACGCACACCCAAGGTTTTCCTTAAACAAAAGACAACTGCCACAAGACCCAACCGGTGTGAAGAAAATTGAGACCCCCAATGGCGTGACCATTCGATACAAGGAGCCTGGCAAAGACGGCGTCTGCGAGACGACCCCTGGAGTCAACTCTTACTCCGGATATGTCGATCTGTCGCCCGAGTCCCATACGTTCTTTTACTTCTTTGAGGCTCGCCACGATCCCGCAAACGCCCCCATTACCTTGTGGCTAAACGGTGGACCAGGAAGTGATTCTCTTATCGGCTTATTTGAGGGTTCGTACGAGTTTTTTTTTATCCTTGTGTTATTCTTTCAAATTTTGTTATTCTTTCAAATTTGGGCTTCAAGTGGACTAATGTGATTGACATAGAACTGGGACCATGCGCTATTAACGAGAACCTGACAACCGACGTTAACCCGTACTCGTGGAGCGAGGTTTCTAATCTTTTGTTCATCTCGCAACCGCTAGGAGTCGGTATGACGAACTATAACCTCGATGATCTCTGATAACTGCTCACTCGGTTATAGGGTTCTCGTACGCCGAAACTGAGGAGGGATCGCTCAACCCTGTTACCGGCGTTGTCGAGGATTCTTCCTTCGATGGTGTCCAAGGCCGTTACCCGAAAATCAACGCTACTTTAACTGGTAATTCATGAACAATATCTGGTGACCAGTCCTAGTGCTAATACAGCGCCAGACACCACTGAGCTTGCCGCCCACGCGACCTGGGAAGTTTTGCAGGGTTTCCTGGGTGGACTACCACAGTTGGACAGCGCGATAAAGTCCAAGGTCTTCAGCTTGTGGACTGAGAGCTATGGAGGTCACTACGGGCCAGCATTCTTCAACCACTTCTACGAACAAAACCAGAAGATTATCAACGGAACTGTGGACGGTATTGAACTTAACTTCAACTCTCTGGGTATCATTAACGGTATTATCGATGAAGGAATTCAAGTATGCAGTCCTTCAACCGCTCCCCGTTACATGGCTAACCAGAACTCAGGCGGGCCACTACCCTGAATTCGCAGTGCACAACACCTATGGCATCAAGGCTGTGAGTATCCTCAACTTGAAAGGAGGATGCGTCACATTTACTAACCATATGGTTCATCTAGATCAACGACACAGTCTACAACTACATGAAATTTGCGAACGAGATGCCTAATGGATGCCAGGACCAGGTTGCTCTCTGCAAACAAACAAACCGAACCTCATTTGCCGACTACGCCCTGTGTTCGGAAGCAACTAACATGTGCAGAGACAATGTCGGTACGTGACACCTCTGCTTTAACAGGCGCACACGCTGGCATTTGTAACTCGGCTAATAATATACAGAGGGACCCTACTACAACTTCGGCGGCCGCGGCGTTTACGACATCCGCCACCCGTACGATGTAAGACTCCATAACTTTCTCCTGCTCTCAATAAAAATAGTTAGGCTAACGCACGTGGTAAAAAAAAAAAAGGACCCAACACCCCCCGCTCTTTTCGAGCCTTTCCTCAGCCAGGACTGGGTCATGGAAGCCCTTGGCGTAAGCGTCAACTATACTTCCTCTAACAACGACGTCTACTACGCCTTCCAGCAAACCGGCGACTTCGTCTGGCCCAACTTCATCGAGGACCTCGAAGAAATCCTCACATACCCAGTCCGCGTTTCCCTCATCTACGGCGATGCAGACTACATCTGCAACTGGTTCGGTGGCCAGGCCGTCTCCCTCACCGTGAAGTACCCGCACTCCAAACAGTTCCAACAGGCCGGCTACACCGGCCTTCTGGTCGATGGTGTTGAGTATGGCGAAACCCGCGAGTACGGCAACTTCTCGTTCACCCGTGTTTACGAGGCTGGCCATGAAGTCCCCTATTACCAGCCCGAGGCCTCTCTGCAGCTGTTCAACCGCACCCTGTTTGGCTGGGATATTGCGGAAGGCACCGTCCAGATTTGGCCTGGGTATAGCACTAATGGGTCGGCAACGGCGACTCACTCTGAGTCGTTTGTGCCCTTGCCGACGGCTACGCCTTCGGCGTCGCCTAGCTCAGGTCTTTTCTGATTTTCTCTAATGTTGCGCTGAATAAGCGACAGAAGTGTTAGTTGTTGCAAATATTGTATATAATCATGAAACAACACATTATATTATATGCATATAAACTACTTTGGAACGTTGACACTACAAGACATTTTTGTAACATAAATATGCGTGCAAAGACTATGGTCAACTGTTAGAAAAGAAGTGCATGTCGTTTAGATTTATATCATTAACAAGGCCTATTAATAATAATATATTAATATCCTAACTTAGTAGTAAGCTTAATTACATATGACTGACTCTAATAGTACTACATTACTTTACTATATAGTAAGGTAAAATATGTCGACATTGACAATCCTGTTGAAGGGATATTTCTTCGCCTCTCATATCAATGTGGAAGTGGCAAGGTCGACAATCACCGTTTGTATAGTAAAGGGAAAAATTATGTCAAACCATATATCTGTACTGTAATTTATGTATTTATTATGAGTTGAGTTATGGTCTGACGCAGACCAAAACAAACAAGTGGTCATGCTTACTACTAAATAACAATACTGAGGTACTAATTGGTATCAAGATCCACAACTGAATATTCAGAAAAGCCGGCCACCCCGAATGCCGGGGCTGAAACCGTGCAATGCCCAGGGGAAACCGAGCCACCGCGCTGCGAAAAATAGAGCCAAGACACACGATCATCGTGTCAAGGACCCCCATCTCTGACCTATTAGTATGACTGACGATCAAGCATCAGAAGGACTCCTCTTTTTTTCGGGAGTAGATTCTTGCCGTTCTTGATACTCGGGCTGCGACTGAGCAACCAAATCAAGGCCGATGACATCTGCGGCAGCCTCGTCGGAGAACTTCAGGTCCTCCTCTAGCTCAGTATGCTCCTTAATCCTAAAGAAGATGACCGGAGCAGCAATTAAGAGAGCAGCACCGAGCAAACCCCAGCACGACGCAAACATGGTCATGTACGGCTTGTTGTTAAAGTCCATCCTACAAACTATGTTAGTGCCACTTGCCAAATCATATAAGTTAGTGCATAACTTACGCCCACATCCCTGCCGCACCTGCAGATTGGATTCCCTTGTAGAAACCCGCAAAATTGGCTAGTTTACGACCGTTGTTCGATAGGCAGCCCATGAACCTATGAGTGGGTGAGCGTGGAACCTGAGTTCTGAGTCGTGATAACTCACCAGTAGGCGCATGTTTGAAATGCAGCATCGTAAAACCCGTAAAACATGTACATAAACATTGGCCCAATGAAGCCGCTGCTAGTCCAGTCCGTAGCTTCACGCAACTTCGAGGGGTCCTCGGAGTGGACGTCCTCGCGGGTGTAGGTTCTCTGGAAGGCATACCCACCTCCCCAGACACCCATGGTGAGTGCGAACAAGAGAAACCAAATGAGCTTGGCACGAGCAGGCCGCTTGAGGAATTTTAAGTCCAAAATCAGGCCAAACAAAAAGGCGCCAACCATTTGCATGGACCAGTACAAGATACTGTTGAGGGCTCGAGTGCGGACGGAGAAGTAAGAACCGTTGATGGAGTTGAAATGGTAGCCGTAAAACCAGTTACTAGCCAAGAACATGGGGAAAAACGTGATGATGTACCAGTCGCTCAGTAAAGTCTCGTATAAACCAATCAGTTCAGACTTCCAGGTGGGGTTCTTCATGGTGATAACACGCGTGCCATCAGTTCGCACAATGTACTTTGAGTCTGCGAGGCCCCAGGCGAGAATAAACCCGGCAACCATGAGAACCATGAAAGCAATATATGTCCCATCGTTGACGTTGCCAGCATCCTTTTGATTTATATTCTCACCAAGTGGGATCTACCGGACAGAGGGAAGCCTGTGGTTAGCCATGGAAATTTTGAGCACACGGAAAGATAACTCACCAAACCTCCAATCACGCCTCCCAGGTTGAAAATGATCCAAAAAATAGAGATATATTTGCCCTTCTCATGCTCGTTCGGGTAGCTCATCATGACAGCACCCTGGGCACACCATAGCAGACCGGCGCAAACACCCAACAACGCACCGGCAAAAATCAGGAAACCGGAATTTCCGTTGTGGTTGTAGGACAGGAGAGAAGCGACATAGAGGAAATATCCAAAACCACCGAACGAAAGAGTCAATTGCAGGCCAATGCGGTTAGCGATGGAACCGGCAAAGAAACCGACGACGGCAAAAGTACTGTATGTAGCCGTGTTGGATTTACTGACATCGGACAAGTTGAGTTGACCAGCGCCACCTAAACCTGTGACGGAATTGTACATGCCGGGGCAGAGAAAACAAACGAAGGAAACCAGAATCAACTGGACTTGAGGAGAAGCGAAGTGAGGCAACTTCCAAGGACCAAGTTTCAAGGGCTTGTACATCCAAGCCTTTCCAACCACACTGTTGTCCTGAACAATTTGAGGATCGGCACTGCTCTCCGGAGCACCCTTCTCATTGGTGCTTGCCATTATGGCGATTGTTCGGGAAACCAGGGAGTTTCCGAAAAATGAGGGCTGAAAGACAAGGGGGGGAGCCGGGTGAGAATCTGGTGAGAATAAATAACTTCCAGAAAGACGGTCGAAGCCGGGAAAGGGGTATCAAACAAAGAGGCGAAAACAGAACTGAAGACAGCAACTAGGGAGGAAGGAGGAATGTGAGCAACCGGAAGCCCAACAATGTGGGGAAGGGTATCCAAGAATTAAATAGTAGAGACAAGATCACAAGAATGCCGATAGCAGTGAGAAAATTTATTAATAGGTGAGACAGCGACAGCTGGCGAGAGAGAAAAAGGTTCGATAGGTACTGAATCGAGTCTCTTATCGGTGTTGGCAGCGATCAGGCGTTCCAGAGAGCGCGCGTTGTTTGCCAGAGAGAGACACTGGATCCGGGGTAAAGACAGCAGTAGGTCCACGAGGAGACATAAATAGAGCAGATCCAGGGCTTGGGGTTGTTGGATCAGTATGATGAATCACAGACGATACCACCGAATGATTGTTATCTCAAGCGAAAGGGTTGCGCCGAGGAAGGAAGACGGTGGGATTGCTCAGTCCACTCAAGACTGATATTGATAAGGGCGAGCGAGAGTGAGATCCTTTGGTTCACTTGCTCAACGGCTCGACTCCAATGGCCCCAGCAATGCAGAAAAGCCACGAGAAGGTCGCGTGCAAGGGAGTTGAGTGACAAGCTGCAGTGCGACCAGTGAATCGACCGATTCTTCAGTACCGGAACAGCCAACAACAAGCTACGGAAGAGATTTGGGGGCTAAACTAGTCAACGAGACGGTAACATCGCTGAGCCCGATTTGGCCGGATGCGGGGAGCCGAATGATTACACTGTAGCAGCAGCCCCAGAGCCCCGACTCCTCGCCCGCTCGGCGCTCAGGACTCAGGAAGTCAGGAGCCAAATGCTAAGCGAGATGAAGTAACTACCCAGCAGTCGGAAGCAAGCCGGATGTTCTGTCAGTGGCACAATAAACTTCCAGCACCCGAATTAATTTCCGATCTTCAAGCAATCCTGGGTGCTCCAAGGGTACGAACCTCGGTAAGGTATGAGTACTGTCCAGGCGAGAGGATGGGGGGTGGTATTCACTAGTAATATGTATGTAATATGTGTCTGTGTAAGTTTCAGGTTGTAACAGAGTGGTAATTAAGCTGTAACCCTCCACTCCATTAGCGCAGGCTTATCTGCAGTCTAAGTACCGAGAGAGGACTATGAAATTCACCCCCATACTCTATCTACAAGCTGTCAGGATTGTGCTTTGACAGCTGGGCTGAGCTTTCTACCATTAGTTAAGGATATATTTAATTATGCAACTAGAATGCACTGGGCCTAGCGGAATCACTCATAAATCATTAATAAGTCCAGTAGTGGGCTCCAAGTGTCCCGAGATCGACGTCACATCAAGCCGTGGAATGAAGCAACGTCAGAATCAACTTCCTTCACCTGGAATCACCCACTACCAAGTTCCAACATACCACAATCCACATGGAGTAGGTTTGCCCATGGCGCCGTTGCAGAGCTTCCCGATCTTTGTCCGGCCTTGTCCCTCTATATACTTGCTGCCCCTCAACATTTTGTCATTTGCCATCCTACGAAATAACCAAGTCTTATCTATTTACTCCCCGGGCTTGAAACCCTATAGCTCTCGCTCTCAGAATCTGATTTCTTCTGGTTCATCATGCCTGGAAAGACCGCACCCCAGTCGCGTGTCGTGAAATTCACAAACTGTCGGATCGTGAAAGGCGACAAGCTCATCGACCAAGATGTCTGGATTGACTCGACATCAGGAAAGATCCTACGGGATCAGGAGGCATTTTATGGACTTCATTTATCTCCCGATGAAGTTATCGACCTAGGCGGACGCATTCTCGCTCCGGGGCTCATCGACTGTCAGTTGAATGGCGCCCAAGGCTTCGACTTCTCAGTACTGCAGTCCTCAAAGGATGAATATGACGAACGTCTGCGGGAAGTCAACAAATGCCTCGCCCGGACAGGGGTAACCTCCTACCTCCCCACTGTTGTCAGCTCAACTGCAGAAGTCTATCACAAAGTTCTCCCCTCCCTTGGTCCGACAGGGAATACGCACCATCCAGAAGATGGCGCAGAGTCTCTCGGAGCCCACGTTGAAGGTCCCTTCCTCAGCCCTGGGCGCAACGGAATTCATAAGACAGAAGTTCTCCGCTCAGCAGCAACGCCCGACGACCTGATCGCCTGCTACGGTCGTGAGAACCTCAACGGCGGCTCCAAAAATATCAGGCTTATCACTGCCGCCCCCGAGGTTGGCAAAATGCTTTCCAACATCCCACACATCGTCTCCCAGGGCATCATATATTCAATTGGTCACTCGGACGCAACATACGAGCAAGCACTCGCGGCCACCGACCAGGGCGCGACGATGGTCACCCACCTCTTCAACGCCATGCGCCCCTTCTACCACCGCAACCCAGGCATCTTTGGCCTTCTCGGCCAACAGAGCGAACACCCCCGCCGCCCTTTCTACGGCATTATTGCCGATGGCATCCACCTGCACCCAACCTCCATCCGCATCGCATACAACGCCCACCCAGACGGCCTCATCCTTGTCACCGACGCAATGAGACTATGCGGTCTCCCCGATGGTATTTACGACTGGACAAACGGCGAGCGCATCATAAAGTCCGGCGCGCGACTCACACTCGAAGGCTCTGATAAGATCGCTGGCAGCTGTGCTACGCTCATTGAGTGCGTGAACAATTTCCGCCGCTGGTCTGGCGCTTCGACGGCACAGGCCCTTAATGCGGCCACGGCAACCCCGGCCCGCCTTCTTCGCATACAGGGCGTCAAGGGTACTCTAGATAGCGGCGCTGATGCGGATCTCATCGTCCTTAGTGACGAGAACGACCCGTACTCTGGGCGAACGCTGACAGTGAACCAGGTCTGGAAGCGGGGGTCGAAAATCTATGATTCTGGTAAAGATCCTGTTTTGAGTTGAAGTTGCTTACTACGGATTTTTAGAGTGAAGATTTGTTTGTCAATTTTCGGCAATGTTTGGAATTGGTTGCTTGGAATGTGTCTAATTAACTAGCTAAGTATATCGGCGTTGGTTTATCTAAGACTGGAATGAATCGTGCATGGTCTTGTATTAATATAGACTACTATATCTATGAATTTGTCATATAAAGCGGAATAGAATGAGTGATTTTGATTCAATATACATTGTTAGTTTAATATATGTATGTCCTGGTGGTATTGTTGATATTCTTTTCCTTTCATTTTCATTTTATTCTTGCTTGTTTATCTTATCTAGTATACCATACACGCAGTATCCTGAATGAAACAAAATCGTCAATCATAAATCTCATAGCTTGCTAAGTATCTCATTTTTGCGACATGGATTGGTAAGTAGTAACCCCACCTCTGTGTCTCCTCTTTCCAACTCCTGAATTTTTATTTCCTCTTCCAGTACTATAAACATGCTGCTATGTAAGGATGTGAAGGAATAAGGTGACGAATTTTACAGCCTGGGCTGCTCAAGCTTCCAGCCTGCATCCTCAGCAATCAACTCGGCAGCGCGCTCGCCGATAGCCAGCACCGTCAACATAGGGTTGACGGTGGGCATCTCGGGGAAGACACCAGCATCAGCGATGCGGACGTTCTTCAAACCACGGATTCTCAGCTTGGGGTCGACAACAGCCATCGGGTCGCGAGTCACATCGCCCATCTTGGTCGTTCCAGCGGGGTGGTAGACGGTGTGCGCGACGCGACGGCCGTACTCAGAGAGTTCCTCGTCGGACTGCACCTTCGGGCCAGGGGCGACCTCGCGCTTAATCCAGTCTTTGAAGGGCGATTGCTTAGAAATCTCACGCGCGGCCTTAAGGCCCGTGACAATAGTAGCGGCATCGTAGCCTTCGGGGTCGGTGAAGTAACGGAAGTCCAAGGCTGGCTTGACGTTGGGGTCAGATGAGGTCAGATAGAGACGGCCACGTGAGCGAGGGCGGGGGATATTGGGAGTCATGCAGAAAGCATCAACGGGAGTGTCATATCCTAGACGCGACGTGTTGAGACAAAATGGGATCTGGTAACAGTGCATCATAACGTCGGCAGCGCGTCCGTCAGAACCAGCAGCGTTGGGTGCCTCGCGCCGCAGGAAAATGCCTGCGTCCGAGTCCATGGTCGTCTGGTTGGGAGGAACTGGTTGGCTGAGCTCCCACACGATAATACTCTCCGGGTGGTCGATCAAGTTCTCGCCCACACCGGGAATGTCCTTCACAACCGGGATTCCAAGAGAGGCCAGCTGCTGCTTGGGCCCTAGGCCGGAGTGGAGAAGAAGCTTAGGTGTATCCACGGCACCAGCGCAGATGACGGTCTCCTTCTTAGGTTGGAGAGTGTGCTTCGCACCTGACTGCAGGGTAATATCAACCCCAGTGACGGTGTCGCCATTCACATTGACACGAGACACCCAGGCGTTGGTGAGCATGGTTAGATTGGGACGCTTCTCCTCGCCGTGAAGGATAGGGTGAATATAGGCGACACTGGCGCTGCTACGGCGGCCATCGTCGGGGTTATACGAAACTGAGAAGAAGCCAACGCCTTCTGTCAATTGACCCTTGGAACGTATTTCCTTGTTAAAGTCGGGGATGATGGGAATGTTCATTGCCGTCGAACAGGCTTGGATCCAGTCCTTGCACAGCTGGTTACGGTGTCGGTCGTGGACAGGCTGAACGGTGTTGCGCAGGCCATCAAGCACGCGAGTGAAAGTCTCAAATGACCACCCTGTGCATCCCTGGCTTTCCCATCGCTTGCAGTCATACTCAAAGGGACGGAACGAGATCAAAGTGTTGTGGCTCGAGCAACCTCCCAGAACCTTTGCGCGAGAGTGGCGGATATGGCTGTTACCTTCGTAAAGTCAGCTTTCTGTGCCATTGCGATCTTGAGTTTATAGGGGCGACCTACCCATTGGTTGCTCAACAGTCGGGTAGTCGTAGTCCAGCTCGCCCCCCAGCAGATTGAGCCACTCCTTCAGGTTAAGGACACGGTCGTCCATATAGTCGCTAGGGCCAGCCTCAATTAGCAGGATGCGCTTGTTAGGCAAGTACTGGGCTAAGCGGCTCGCGATAACGCAGCCTGCAGTACCACCTCCGACAATCACATAGTCGTAGGCGTTGACGTCGCTTGCGGGGAAATCGTTGGTGGTGGCCATGATGAATGATGGGAGAGGTAGACGTGGATGCGCTGGGAGGAAAACCAAGACGCTCAACGGGAAGAGAAGACCGTGGGTAAGAGCAGAACAGAGCAAAGAAGAGGACCAGAGGTGAAGAGAGCCATGATAAATCCTTTGAATCCATGAATTTTTTTCTCCACCGCCATCAAAGAGGCACGAGTCCGTGTCGCTCTAAGTCGGAGAATCTTACCAGTGGATCCTTCTGCCACCCTGGCATCCATTCATTCACTCTGAACCTCTGAAGGCTGGCTTCACATCATCAACACTAGCCTCAAAGCAGCTTCAAGTCAGACCGGTTCACGGATATTACTCTGGACTTTGCACAACATACTTGCCATGCCCTTTCACATCAGGTTCACCATTGCAAACACAATTGTAGCCTTTGTTCTCGACTGTCGAGTCTACGTCATTCCACACGTGGTGCAGCGCTAAAGAGACCCACGATCCTCTCTCAACACAGAGTAGTTACTGTAGTAAAACTGACGCTAAAGCGGCTAAACGATGGTTATCCGCAATGAGCCCAATAACGCTCTTCCTATGGCCTTTTGCGGTTTAGTTGAAGCCTCAAAAGTCTCACCTCTGGATGGAGTTTCCCACTCGGGACCGGAATTCGGCCTTCAAGCCAGCCAAGCAATGAAGAATCCATTCCGGATGGAGTGAAATTATTCAGCGAGACCCAGCAGCTTGCATGTCCTGCCGAGTTTCATCCAGAACCGCTGTCCGCGGGCTCCGACAATGCCCATTATGCCACACCTCAAGACGCATCTATGAATGGCAATAAAATACATGGGAACTCCAACCGCTAGCTACTTCAGCAGCGGTTTTCGAGTTTCTGCAGACTGCCAGTGATTTTTTTTTTTCTTTTTCTTTTGAGAGGCAAAACGTCGGCCTTATAGAATTGAGTTGGCGGTGTGCTTCACTGGTTGTGGTGGGGAGCGTGGGACCTTTTTTCCAGATCCATCGCAGTTCCGGGCTTTGTCTTCTTCCTCGAACAGCCCAACGACTTAGCCTCATTTAGAGAGATAGTAGCTAAACTACCTTGTTCGATCCTCTGCACTCCGGACTTTTATTTTTTTCTACCCATTAAGTTTTTCACCAGCGAGAGACCGCAATCATAGACAGCCATGACCCCTCCCATCCGCCCGCGCCAGCTCTTCTACGACGGCAAGCCACAGCAAGCGTCGTCTGGCCGCACCTTTCACTCCATCAACCCTGCCAATGCAACTTCTTTGGCTGAACTTCCCATTGCCTCACAATCAGATATAGATGCTGCCATCGCATCTGCAGACCGTGCGTTCCCGTCATGGTCACAAACCCCGCCGATTGCTCGAGCCCGTATCCTTCAGAAGGCTGCGGCCCTTCTCCGTGAACGCAACGATGAAATCGCTCGCGTCGAGAGCTTAGATTCTGGAAAGGCTTTCTCAGAGACGAGCACTGTTGATGTTGTCACGGGCGCCGACGTGCTTGAATACTATGCGAACCTCGTGGGTGGCGGTGGACTGAATGGCGAGACTACTCAGCTTCGAGAGGAGGCTTGGGTGTACTCGAAGAAGGCTCCACTGGGAGTTTGTGTGGGAATTGGCGCGTGGAACTACCCTATTCAAATGTACTTTCGACTCTTAGCATTGTGGAATGGGATGAGAGGCTAACTCTCAATAGTGCACTCTGGAAATCAGCCCCGTGCCTGGCTGCCGGAAATACCATGATTTACAAGCCCAGCGAATTCACCTCTCTCCACGCGCAAACCCTCGCCGAGATCTACAAGGAAGCCGGACTTCCAGACGGGGTCTTCAACGTCGTATATGGCGCAGGCGATGTTGGCTCTTATTTGACCTCTCACCCGACCATCGCTAAGGTCTCGTTCACTGGCCAGGTCTCAACTGGAATGAAAGTTGCTGGGTCCGCAGCCGGAAATATGAAATACAGTACTATGGAGTTAGGAGGAAAGTCGCCGCTGCTTATTCTTCCAGATGCAGATGTTGAAAATGCTGTCGACGGAGCCATGATGGCCAACTTCTACAGCACTGGCCAGGTCTGCACAAACGGCACGCGAGTCTTCGTCCCCAAATCTCTGAAGAAAAACTTCGAGTCTCGTCTTCTTGAGAAAATGCAATATATTCGGCCAGGCCAGCTGTTTGACGAGAACACCAACTTCGGGCCGCTTAGCTCGGCCGTTCACCAGGAAAAGGTCACTGCTTATATCCGTGGCGGCATTGAGAAGGATAAGGCTACTCTTCTCTACGGCGGCCTTGGCATGCCTTCCCTTCCCAAGGATCTAGAAGCAGGCTTCTGGGTTCGCCCGACGATTTTCACTAATTGCACGGATGATATGCGGATCGTCAAAGAGGAGATATTTGGGCCGGTCATGTCTATTTTGACCTACGACACAGTTGAAGAGGCTGTAAAGCGTGCGAATGCCACAGAATTAGGCCTTGCCGCTGGAGTTTTCACTAAGGACCTCAACTTGGCTCACCGCGTTATTGATCAGCTTGAGGCTGGTATCACGTGGGTGAACACTTGGGGTGAGAGTCCTGCCGAGATGGCGGTCGGTGGATGGAAGAAGAGTGGACTTGGTGTTGAGAACGGTCGGAAGGGTATTGAGGCTTGGGTACGAAACAAGAGCACTCTGGTTGAGATGGGCAATGCTGTTGGGACAGTTTTCGCCAAACTGTAAACACCAATGCTCCGCCCGATATTTCTGTAAATATGTACATTGCGTTGCTATTTAGATCTATGGTGAAAAGGATTTAACCACGTCTACCACCGACATGCCTAGAAACTTTTTATTGAAGTTTGCTGTTCCCGTATCTGTGCTTGCATCTACATAGCACGGTACGATAAAGAACCCCAAGCAGCAAACATAGTCAGTTTCTTTCTTTCTTTCTTTCTTTCTTTCTTTTTTTTTTTTTTTTTTTTGCTCGCCAACACTGCATTATTAATCGCCGGGGTTTCCCCCTGCGACTAAAGAGATGACATCTCTGCTAGCCTGCTGCTGCTTAGTACAGACCAAGTTGTTTAGACTATATGATGATGAACCCGGCGATGGGTAGGAATAGCTCATGCTGGTTCTTATGCATCTGATCAAGTAAATATTTTGGGCACTACATACTCTTATCCATAGAGCATGCTTGCTGAAGCTTTGTGAAGTCAGTAGCTGGCAGCGCATACAATAAACCACAGCCGTTTCAAGGTTATTAGAATATTAACATATCCACCTCATACTAATACAAATGGATGCAAAACATACTTCATGGAACAAGCAGATCATATAAATACACATCTTATTCGAATTTGCCAATCTATAAGCTACTTCCCAAAGTAGCAACCAAATACTATACTATGCAGCCAATCTATGATCCTAAGTCTAATCACATTCGTATGCAAATTTCAAAACAAATTTTCTTAGACGAAAGGCCAATTTAGAATCTGAACTCGCTCCAGCAAGTCAATAAAGCATAAATCCAATTTGTCAGTGTCCGCCCATCAGACTAATGAGCTTTCATTCTCGCACTCATACGGTCAAACATCAAATCGTTTTTCAGAGTTGCGTCTAATCCGCCCACAGCCGAGTCGACCATACGTGAAGACATGCTATCTGGGGTGAGCTCCTCATCTTCGAACGTCTGACTGAGATCCGTATTGATCCTCAGGTCTTTTGACGTTTTCTCCGGTGTGGCAGCAGGGGTAAGCGCTTGCTGAGGCTTGTCAACTGTCATTGGAGCCGGAACATATGTCCTAGGCCGATAAACGAGAGGAGGTCCTTGAGTGCGGGCATCTGTCCCAGATTTCTCGATAGATTCGAAGTAGTGGACGGTCTTTACTTTAAGCTCCAGTGTCGCATCTCGATCACATACAATCAGGGGATGTTGGTGTAGTTGAAGGGACGAAATGGTCCACATGTGGTTCACACCTCCTTCAAGGCCTTCTTTGAGGGCCAATGCTTTGTGAGCGCCGGTTGCCACTATCACAACCTCACGCGCCTCCATGATGGTTCGGATACCCACAGTTAGGGCCATTCGAGGCACTTGGGCCATATCGTCGCTAAAGAACCGAGAATTCGCTAGTATCGTGTCGAAAGCCAGCGTCTTGACCCGGGTGCGGCTGTTGAGAGATGATCCTGGTTCGTTGAATGCGATGTGCCCATCAGATCCCACTCCGCCGAGGAAAAGCTCGATGCCACCATAGCGAGCAATGCGTGCTTCGAATGAAGCACATTCAGCCGCTAGATCCGGGGCATTGCCGTCAAGTATGTTGATATTCTGCGGCGGAATATCCACATGGGAGAAGAAATGCTTGTACATGAAGCTATGGTATGATTCGGGATGATCGCGGGGAAGCCCGACGTATTCGTCCTATATTTAGTAGTCAGGACGCGTCCCCTTTTAACATATCAGTTGATAAAGAGCGCCGGTCATACCATATTGAACGTCACAACATGTTTGAACGAGATTTCCCCAGCTTTGTGGCGCCGGACCAAGGTTTTGTAGATGACTTCAGGGCTGCTTCCAGTTGGAAGGCCAATCACGAATGGATTGCTCTCAGTAGGCTTGAACGTTTTGATGCGACCTTGAATTAAGTAGGCGAGATGTCAGTGACGAAAGTCTTTACAAAAGTGTAGCATATGTGAGTGGGATGGATAGCATACTGATGATATAGTCGGCGATATACTCTGAAGCCTGCAGAGATGTATCACGGATAATTACCCTCCTGTCAAAAAAAAAAAAAGGAATCACATTGTTAGCAGAAGTAGCAGGGTTAGACAAGCAGTTCACAAGCATACATGACGACAAGCTTCGAGACACTACGTCACCAAATATTGAAAGTCGAGATCAGAATGGGCGTAGGACACAGATAAATAAATTATAAAGAGTAGGCTGTTAAACGAGATTGACGAATGTTAGTATACCGAAGGTCTGGGAAAGGCGCAAAGAAAAAAAAGATGGACGTACAAGAGCATGAGGCAGTATAAGAACGTTTAAAGGGTCCAACAGCGTAGTGGCCAAACCACTGCCGTCCGCCGCGTCAACCCATGGCTCCGTTGCAATCCCAGTGAATCCACGTTCTGGATCAGCCTTTCTAGTGGAGCGTGACACTACGTTGAGCTGCTACTGGTTGTCTTGCTATGAATTCACCCTTCTTGTTCAAGTTGCGATTCTCTTCTAGTCAGCACGGCTAGACGGATGATGACGATACTGCGGAGCCATTTCCGGGGTTTCTGAAATGTCATTGAAAGATCTTAATTTAGTCGAGCTGCACGGCCGTCCATATTGCAGGTTGGAATGAGGTACGGGCAAGGAATGATGCAAGCGTCATTGGGAATTTGAGGCTGGTCTGCTTCACTGCTTCACGCTACGTCCTGGGTGCAACTACTTGTGGTAAACCCAGCCTTCGAATTACCTTGACCAAGAGAGGGGATTCAAGTGGAATAATGAATGAAGATAACACAGGGAAGATTAGGGAGAGCGAGCAGGAAGCACTGCAGTGAATAGCTTCATGTTGCAGTTGCATGTGGCACCTCATAGGGCCCGCGCTAAACCCAAAGCGCCTGACAGGCGACTTTTTCGAGCGCTGCGGTTGCATTCAGCCGGAGTTGAACTCTGGGGAAACAACTGGAGTTCTGACTAAGTTACAGTGCAACCCTTTTTTTTGCTAGCGCTGTGACGTGGTATTCGGTATTAATTCTGGTATCAGGTAGAACAACGGAAGTGACATGGTCCGTATTGTATGGTATTGCAACCCTGGAAATCATGGTAAATTATGTACCACTATTATTCAAGCCCAATTTCAACTCTCCATTCCCCATCAATCGGCCCCGGAGGCACGTGACCGGCACCGCATCTCACCCCACACGTTCTCAGCTTCATCAAACGTGGATTCGAAAGCACGAATGAGCGTCACACCTCTTCCAAACTCCCTGGTTTGGTAATTAGCGTCGTGACTATGTTACTGTTTTGGGCTCTTTATTCTTGATTATTGTTTGTTCTGCCTTTTCTATGGTTGTGCTCTGCGCCCCCTGCACGCAAGCCCTCCACCACATCTGGACCACCGAGTAAAACACCTCAAGTCAGCTTTCTCGTAACCCGGCCCAGTACGCATGAATTTCTATTCGTTCCACAGCTCTACCTCACTTGCCCCCTCTAGCATTTCACGCAAACTCTTGTCGAGCTAGTGCTGTCCATAGGAAGCTTAAGCCAACTACCGGCTCTGGCTGTTGACAGCTTCAACCTCTTTGCCAGTTATCATTATTCCGCTCCTAACCTCCGACTCGGAATCTCAGCACCGACTGAGTGTGGCCCACCACTGACCCAGCCACCTGCCGTATCAGGCTCCGGCCTGACATTCTTCACGGGAGCCTAGGGCCAAGATGGCCCCCAAGGAGGGCATGCTGCCCCCTGGCTGGGACGATCTTGACAGGTACGTCCCAGATCTTGGCATATGTTTCAATTCTTGCTGTCTTTTATGCATTTATTTTGTCATCCTGTAGTTGGGGCCTGAACGCAATTGGTTTCCATATCTACAAACTCTTCCCACTACCAGCAGATCCTCGCTAACTGCTTGCCTCCCATGTCTCGTCAACAGGCAGATGGGCCAGCTCTTTATGATGGGTTTTGATGGAACATCTGTCAGCCCTGAAATTCGCTCTCTCATTGAGAATTATCATCTAGGTTCAATCCTGTTAACTGCTAAGAACTTAAAATGTAATTCCCCGATTACACCCTCGTACCTTGTCATATTTCTCCAGCATTATTTCCCTAGTATAAGTCAAAGCACTGACTTGAAAATAGCTGCAGAAGAGGCGACTCGACTAGTTATGGAGTTGCAAATGATTGCCCGGGATGCTGGCCATCCTGTGCCGTTGCTTATAGCTCTCGACCAGGAAAATGGCGGGGTTAACAGTTTGTACGACGAGATCTACATTCGGCAGTTCCCAAGTGCAATGGGCGTTACGGCAACGGGGTCAAAAGCCCTAGCCCATGATGTTGCGTTTGCTACAGCCCAAGAACTTAAAGCTGTCGGTGTCAATTTCATCCTTGGACCAGTGCTAGATGTCTTGACGAATGTACGAAACCAACTTATGGGCGTTCGTACCTGCGGCGATGATCCGCAAGAAGTGTCACAGTATGGGGTAGAGTTTATGAAAGGCTACCAGGAAGCCGGGCTAGTGACCTGCGGCAAGCACTTCCCTTCGTATGGAAACCTAGAATTTTTAGGTTCCCAAACGGACGTGCCCATTATCACCGAGTCCTTGGAGCAACTAAGTCTGACTGCATTGGTTCCATTTCGAAATGCTATTGTCCATGGTCTCGACGCCATGATGGTGGGGGGTGTTTCCATGTCATCTGCTGGAGTCAATGTCATGCATGCCTGTTTGAGTGAACAGGTTGTGGATGACTTATTACGGAAGGACATGAAATTCGACGGTGTTGTTGTTTCGGAATGTCTGGAAATGGAGGCGCTTACTTATAATATCGGTGTCGGCGGCGGGACAGTGATGGCCAAAAACGCAGGTTGCGATATAATACTATTGTGCAGGTCATTCCAGGTGCAACAGGAAGCTATCAACGGATTGAAGCTTGGTGTGGAGAACGGCATCATTAACCGAGTTCGGATAGAGCAGTCGCTGCGGAGGGTCTTAGCAATGAAAGCAAGATGCACCTCATGGGAGCAGGCCCTTAATCCTGGGGGTCTTCCTTCCCTTACTCAAATGCAACCATCTCACACCGGTCTCTCAACAAAAGCATACAGCAATTCCATTTCGGTTGTGCGTGACAAGAAAAACCTACTGCCACTATCCAATATCCTAAGTCCCAACGAAGAGCTGTTGCTTTTGACACCGTTGGTAAAGCCTTTGCCAGCATCTGCTGTATCGCGCTCCGTGACTGAGCATCTGGAGATGTCGGTTGATGCGGTAGCTTGGGATAGAACGGCATCCGTGCTCAGTGGCGAAAGTGTCTTCAAGGAGCTAGGAAGGTCTCTTTCACGTCACCGAAATGGTCGTGTTTTACACACATCCTACACATCGAACGGCGTTCGCCCAATCCACGAGAATCTTATTGACCGGGCCAGCGCAGTTATCATTGTCACTGCAGATGCGGTCAGAAATATCTACCAGCAAGGGTTTACTAAACACGTATCTATGATCTGTAGGTCACAGTTTACTCCGTCTGGCGAGCCGTTGGAGAAGCCTTTAGTCGTGGTTGGCGCTAGTTCGCCCTACGACTTTTCCATGGACGCGAACATCGGAACCTATCTTTGCACATATGATTTTACGGACACGGCTCTGGAAGCACTGGTCAAAGTTTTGTACGGGGAGTTGGCACCGAAGGGGTCGCTGCCGGGCTCCTTCAGCCGCAGCCAGAAGTTTCATCAGGCAAGGCAACACTGGCTTGTGGAAAATTGGAACGAGGAGAGAGATTTCGATGCTTTGGATTCACTCCTAGCCACATCCAGAGAGGATAATCGGGGACAACGTTCAGAATTATTGGGCGTTACACCTAATAGCTTTCTTTTGCGGAGAGACGACATCGACGAGGCTCACTTTGTTGTTCGAAACAGCACCACTCGAGCCCTCTACGGCTTCTGTTCGACCTATTTCTTCCGAGCCACGGGCATAGGAGTCATTGGATCACTGATTGTCGACCCGTCAAGGCGTAAACTCTCCATTGGGAACTCTCTTCACAACCGCGCTATCCGGACGCTCATGCAACGCAAAGGGCTGAAGCGGTTCCAACTTGGTTCTCGCTTGCCCGGAATCTACCTAGGCATTCCCGCCGCAAACCCCGTCGAACGGAAGCAACTGCGCCAGTGGTTCGCAAACCTAGGCTGGAACACAGCCCTGTCTCGGCCCGTCTGCAGTGTCATACTGCGCAATTTGCAAACTTGGACACCACCCGATGGCCTAGTCTGCAGCATACAAAGCGCAGACGCAACTTACGATCTTGTTCACGGATGGGACTACGCGGACTCAATCATTGACCATGTCAAGACTAATTCTCGACAGGGCGTGATAGACATCTATAAACTTGCCTTAGGTGGAGCACCGCACTGTGGCATCATTCGAGCTAGAAGATCCCAAGATGGGGCAATCCTCGGTAGCGTGGTCATTTACAACGAACAAGCGAGCTTAGCGGAGCACATGCCCGGGATGAAAGCTACACATGCATTGAAAGGAGGGATTTCATCGCCAGTGATTTCGCCTTCGGTCGGAGAATATGCAACCCTCCTGCAGGGTTTGATCCTGTTAGGGATCAAGCAGATACGGAGGCAGGGCGCTGAAGCCGTTATTATAGATTGCGTATGTATAATTCGATTTCGGTCTCCACTTCATCTACCCCTGTCTAGCTTGTTCCTTGGTCTCTGTCACATGGAATCGCTCAGTTGTGCCAATGCTAACTCTGTTCTGCAGGTGGACGCGGATAGTAACTTTGACTGGTTGACAGAGCTCGGCTTTTGCACGCTGCATAGTTTTGAGGAAGTTAACTGCGACGCAGCGACGTGGACAATGGTACCTGGGCCCTGAAATGGGGCTAGATGAGACGAGACGAAACAAGACGAGACGATCCTACTGTATACCCCGCCCGTTTTTTGGTTATATTTTGTTATACACTACTAGTGCGATACCCAGTGTAAGACTTGAAGAAGAGGTCTTTGCTGCACAATTGCATGTACAAAGATTGTGCAGGGAGCATGTCCTGTTATGCATATATTAACTGTGCGGCAGCTCGGAGACGGTGGTTTTCCTTTTCTATTCGTATATAGAGTGAAGTTATTTTACTAGATGCGAGGCTGGCTCAGGAGGGAGGTGAATCTTTGTAGTATCTACAGAATCCTATTTGTGAAACAGGAATATTAAAGGACATGATGGATATTGTTGATCAGTGGTCGGATGCCAGTGCAGCATCCAATGAGTTCATCGGAACGCATCATGACTCGTGCACCGACCACCCTAAAGACGGGGAGCTTGGTTCGCGTATCATCTCTTGACAGATCCATCATCCAAGTGTCGGATGATCTGCATTGACCGAGTGCAGGAACAAGACGAGCGACTCGGCCAGTCAAACGACGCTACGGCCGCATCGTGGCGCCGCGCAGGATTGCACTGCCCATTTTCTTTAGTTGGGACCGTTGTCAGAGCATGGGAGTTAGCTGAGCTGAAGCCGCTCTCCAGCCGCTGGGATGACCAAGGGCAGGACAAATGACAAAGTCTAACAGCCTGCCACGGGCTCGAGCGGATTGCGAGTTGATAGAAGGACGATAGGGAGACAATCCGATAGGGCGCCGCCCTCTCTGGTCCCTGTGAGACGGCGATGCGCCTTCTCCAGCCGGCTCTTGTTGCAACTGGTTTGTTCAGACTCCTGGCAGGGTGTGAGACTGTGCGACGGTTTGTCGAAACAGACCAGTCTCGATGCTTTGTGCGCCTCGGCCGTTTGCAGAAAAGAGCGGCGCTCCGGGATGAGATGATGGGATGATACGAGCGAGTCGAGCGACTAAGAGTGAGAGAAAGAGGGTGGGCCGGCCATCTCCGCCACCCACGGCCATCTGGCTTCGCCTTTGATTTACACTTCAGAGTAATCCTTATTAATTTTTTTAATTTTTATTATTATTATTATTATTATCTCAGCATTTATTGTCTTCGGGCGGCAGCATTTAATTCACCGTCGCTGGTTCTGGAGGCAAAAAATGTGAGCTCCACGGAAATAATGCTGGAATGCTATGGATCCTTGGCTGGGCCTTCCCTGCTGTGCTTGGCAGCTGCCGAAGACGATCAAAAGTTCAAACCCCAGAGACGTCGGTGGAAGGGGAAGTGAGGTGCAGGGCTTCGATCGGAGAGCCCCGTTGAATCGGCATGCCAAAGATAATAATCCCTGCGCATGGAACACTTCCATTGTCTTCTAGCATGCCTGTTTTGGGCCACAAAAAACTTTCGGAAACTGACTGCCTGGTTGCCAGTCGGTCAATAGCTGTTTAGGTGCCACATTTTCTGCATCCATGGATATGCTTTTACTCTAGAGACCTCACTTCTTGTGAGATTATTCTAGGGCAAATTACGGTTGTTCAGGCTTCAGAGGTTCCACAGATGATTTCATCACCGACTCGGGCCTGGTCATAATTCCTAAATTGATAAAAAATATAATAATAATAATAATATCTGTTAATTCTTGACGGAAATCACATGCAAACGAGGTATTTGGGGGAGTCGGCGAATGTCTGCAAAGCTGCAGACGATTGACGAAGGATCTGATTCTAGAAACATTCTAGAAAAGACACGAGGGGTTCAGGCTGCATCGAAACGTCGCATCGGGCGCGTTTTTACTCCTGCTCCCTGCAGCTCTGCCGCCTGCGTTTTAGCCCCCAGTGCTAGGACAAAGGGAGTAGGAGAGACACTGGCCCAGACAAGGCTTGCAAGAAAATCACGAATCTGCGACATGATTGGCACTGCTGCTGTCATTGCCAGGAGCAGCAGCCTGAACTGATTGAGCTTTGTCCAGCGACGGCCATGCCGGCCCAATCACTGTCCCCCAGATGGCGGCTGATACGACCTCGTACTCACTGCCCAAGGATGCTGTACAACAAACACAGCAAAAGAGCGTGATAAAGACCAAAAAGGCACATGTGTTCAGCATGATGGTGGCATCAGTTTGGGATTTGGCCCCCAACTGGGAAACTTCCGAGTGCTGCACCCGCTCGTCAGAGCCTGGAAGCAGTCTGGCAGATCCGGTAGTCTGAGAGTTTGCGCTCAGGGACTTTCAGGGCAAAGGATCGAAATGCATGTCAGCCAGACCACGGCCGATCAATCTCTGACCTCGCGCCAATCGAGAGACCAATAATGTGGTCAGCTGCTGGAATGGACGCAAGCATCTTCATTCATGGAGGAGTGAGTGTTGGCTGCGTTCATCGATAAAGAGGGTCTACAAAAGCTTCTGAACCATGGGTGGACTCCTCGGCAGAGTGCTATTCAGGGCCTCATAGTGACTCTTACCTTGTGATTGTTGTTTCCGGTGTGGGAAAAAAAAAGGTTTATTTATATTATTACTACTTGGACTATTCATGCCAATAATGGCATCACTAAGACTAGGTATTATCTATTTAACCTTTGCGTGTTTAACCTTACTTAACCGAGCATCCATTGCTTGAATAATGATAATGATAATAATAACAATATAATTATTATATAGCTAACTCCGGCTAGCATGAAAGCATAGATAATACTATTACCATGAGGGGAGCGTTATCCATTATTATAATTATTCAACAAGAATAACCATCAAAGATGAAGCCTGCAGGACAGTTTCCCCAGTCCTTTGTAGTGGAGCCTTGTTAATAAACTTTCTGGTGCTATCATGGTGGGGACCTTCCCAATGCGGAAGGTCCGTAACTCGATCGACCTAACCTGAGGTCCTGTCAGGTCGCTTTCCTCAACTGCGAGACTGAGAGCAGGTACCAGACGGACTCCTGCGCCAATTGCTGGGATTTCCGTAATCTCCTTCCGCCAGAATCAGGCAGGGGAAGGGAAAGCGCAATCATGGTTCCGACACAACCAGTGCATGCAAACAGCCAGAGCCGTCTCCGGTCGGCTCGTCCTTAACTTGTACGTACGGAGTAGTTGTTGGCCTGGGGCCATCCACTATGGAAAGCCGCTAACTTGATCCAGAAAAGAGCCCGCAGCCGGCGAATCAGCAGCCGTTGAGGCTTTGACTTTTCCCCCTCCTCCAGTCTCCCACTCTGTCCACTGCACACTTCTCGCTGAATTGCTGGCTCGCTGCTCGGTGCACTCTTCCAGTCTCCACTGTCCCAATAATTCCCGCCCCTCATCTGCCTCCTCCACTGTCCGGTCCTCCTCTGAGTCTCTCCCACTCCCAGTCCCAGCCCTCGGAGTCCCAGCTCTGATGGACCTCGTCCACGGTCCTTCGCCCATTGCCTGGTCTAGCTCCCAGACCCCAGAGACCCCCATCTCGCCGGCTCCGTCTTGTTTCTTCTTATCTCTTCCTTTATCGTCCTAGCGCTAGCCTCTCTCCGGATCGTTCTCCTGCCTGGGGTCTTGCGTTTCTTCTTTCCCACTCGCTGCGATCCCCACTAACGTGCTCTGTTGCTGAGCGCTGCTTGCTGACTTCGGGGGTGGCCGATCCACTCGGCGCCATTCAAGACTCAAGACCTGGACGCCATCGTCTTTCTCTTTTCTCTGCCAACGCTTCTGTATACTTTACCTGCAGCTTCTAAGTCTCTTGCTTTACTTTCCCTGCCTCCCGCCGCTCTCTTCGCACCATTCTACTCTACCTCTTATGGTCTCCCCTCTTTAGCCCTCCGCCGTCCTCCGCCGTCCTTCGCCGTCACTCCATCGTTTCGAGAGACTCATTCTCTTCGGGAGTTGACGATTCTCTCACTGCTTCCTCCTGCCTGCGCGCAATCTGGTCCCTCCGCCCTTATCCTCATCTTGCGCAGCCTACAGTGCCGGTCATTGTCCCCATTCGCGACAGCTGAGCCCTTCGCATGGAGGGTTTCGACACCATGGCGATGCCCTACCTGGGCTCTCCGCTGAACCTAAGCAATATCCAAGGCACAGATTATCTCAATGCCTTACCAGGGATGGACCTACCCGACCAGCGTTCCAATTTTGATTCCGATACATTCGTCAGGTGTGTGGCTTCTTTTGGTCTTCTTTGACACAGTGCTCTAACCACCCCCTCGGTAGTGGAGATGATTTAGCTTTCCCTCATCATACGTTGCCTCCGGAGGCCCTCAAGCGGTTCTCTTCGGGCTATGAGGATCCTTTCGCGGACATGGTGACACCCTTCGAGCCGGCACCTCCAGCCGAGCAGCCTGCCGACTCCTCCATCGACCATAACAATAAGCTTTTGAGCTTCTCAATGCCAGTATATCCTTGGACGCTGCTTGATTATTCTTTTCGACGCACGTCAATATCAGTCTCAGCTCAACTACATGGCATGTTTTTCCTCGCCGAGTCACCGTGGACGACGTCCCCAACCGAAAACGCCCCGCCTCAGCAGGGCGCCGAATTGACCTGCTACCGGCGAAATTTATTCCAGATCACCGGCTCTGTGACCCTTCCTCGGGGATTACGTTATATAATCACGGAAACTGGCGATCGGATACCCATTGTCGCGCAGGAGCTGACTGTGTCGGCCACCGAATCTGTGGAAGGAAATTCGGTCAAAATTATTTCTGTGCCCTGGAAAACTCCTGCTGCGAACGGGAACTCAAACACTGAAGACGCCAGCAACGGTAACAATCCGAATGGCACTACTCCCAAGGTCGAGAAAGAACCCCCGGCCTTCCCGTTGGACATCATGGCTGGCCAAGATCTCGATACTGACTACGCCACTTTCCCAATCGCTTGGAAGCGCCTTCAATTTCGAGTCGCGACTGCTAATAATGGGCGCAGAAAGGAGCTCCAACAGCATTTTGTTGTTCGACTTAGGGTCATGGCAACATTGTCCACGGGAATTAGGACTCCCATCTGCGAGGTACATTCCGGTCCAGTCATTGTTCGTGGTCGCAGTCCCCGCAATTTCCAGTCTAGGAAAGATCTACCGTTAAGTGGCAGTGCTGCTGCTTCTAGGAAGAATGCGCAAGCTGCTGCTGCTAGTACAAGCCTTAATCGAACTTCTCCCAGCGAATCTGGGCCGCACTCTGGGTTGACATCCAGTAGAACAAAGGCTGGTATGAAGAGCAGCTCCCCAGAGACTTCAGCATCCCTGCCGAACGTGGTTCCTCCGCAGCAAGCTTCCCCGGACTGGGCGCAGATTGCATCGAGTACAACAGTTCCCCCAACGACACTACCTCACTCGTCTCTCTACTCGCAGTCTAGTCCAGAATTTTCACGCCCCATAGAGGCCCATCGACGGACAAGCAGTGTTGCAGCCCCCATTAATTTATCCCTTCTGGACGACGACAATCCGGATCTAACCCAACTTCATGACCAGGCTCGGCCTCTTGCATCATTTTCAAACGATCCAACGTCCAAGCCCATAAGTGTGGACACGCCTGGGCGGCCGGCCAAAATACGCAAAGTTTCCCACTCTATGCCTCAAACACAGTCAAGGAGCACATCCGCCACAGTCCCCTTAGTAAGCGCCACGAATTTCCACCAACATTTTGGCTCTAGCATACCCTTTACGAGCGAAAGTGCCGATGTCTTATATGAATACTTCCCATTGGGTCTGGAAGACTGGCAGGGGCCTGTCGATGCTGTTTACCGGCCACACGTGGTACATCACACTAATGTGCCCCAGATGAAATATGTTACGGCACGAGGTCAGAGCAAGCGATACTTCGCTGCAGAAGACGTATTTTGAGATGTGCTGGGAAGCCACTTACAAATACAAATAGCCGAGCCCACTTTTCCACTCGCGCAGACTATACGCTCAGCAGTGGCCAGGTTTCTAATTTTCGGATGTGTTTTCATATTATTCCCGCCCAAAGCTCTCTTGTCGAGGGCTTTTGTTTGTCCCTGGATGGACAATTTCGGAATATCTAACACAATGATATGATGTCTCCTTTTACTTGCTGGACATGTACTGTTATGGGAATGGCTATTGGGTGGTTTGGGTGGTGGCGCAACGGAGTCAATTGGATTTACCCCTTTGGCCTTGCTTTTTACTTTCTTTCTTTCCTTTTTTTTTTTAAAAAAAAAAACCCCGTTTGACTCCCCATTGTCTATCTCGTCTACCTTTAGTTGCCTTCGTCTGCGTTATGACTATGGAGGGGTGCTCTTCTTCCCAGGCGCATATCTTATGCCAATGCCATGGCCGAGGATCGCACCCTTAGTTTTGCGCCAAACAACCTCAACAAAGTTTAGGTGACATTGATAGGATTAACGAAACTCGGCTGGCCGTCGATCGAACTCCTGCTTTTGGAAACTATCCATTCTGTTTCCCAGCCAGTGCTAAACAATCTTGTATTGCCAGCTCTATTAACCCACGCCCTCGTCTTCTATCTTGCATACCCTACGTTGCACATTTTTATCTGCTCGGTGGGGGGGTGGGTGGTGCATAGGGACGGGCATAAAAAATGGGCCTTGGGGGACATTGCATTAATCATAGACAACAAGCAGGCAGGTTAATCAAATAATGAAGTGAAAAAAGTGTGGCCACTGCTATCTTGATCAGGTAAAGTGATACATGTTCAATTGGGCCATGCTGAACAGTACCCTATGTGCATCTATTAAACAGCCAATCTAAAAAGCCCGACATATTGAAATAAAAAAAACTCGGTACGTTAGTTCGAATTTAACACATGTACAAGGAGTGGTAACCCCCGTGTCTGCGATGTGGGCCAAAATCCATAATAAATGATGTTTAAATACTACATACACGAGTAAGCACTGTAACTTTCGCAAATCTCTATATCTGCGTTAAAGATACCCAAGTCCATCTCCACCAATGACCTCAAGATCAGCCTTAATCTCCCATTCCTTGGCACCAACTCGGCCTGCAATCTCAACCTTTCTTTGTTTGCTCATGTCTAGATATTGGAAGAGTAAATTGCCGTCAAGCATGCCTCGCCCGGCGCTGGCGTCACTTTCAACAGCGCGGTAAGCTCTCGGATTAAGTCCGCAGGGGTGCTCGAGTGAGTTTGTTAGCTGGGACTGTAGAGCTGAGAGACGTCTGTAAGATTCTTCAGAAACACCAGTGACTAGGCCGATGGAGCCGTTGTGTGAGGTTACAAGGACATTATGGAGAGGAGCTACACTATCCATGTCCATGTCGTCTGAGCCGGACATGACACGCTCGGAGGAAACTAGAGTGCGCGGTAGGAGAGTTACACCGGAGGCGAAATTTCCAGTATGAAATTTGCTGCGATTCAATAGTTTGTCGCCGTTCGACGAGTTCGGGTCTTTGTGGAGTTAGTGGCGACGGATTGTTCAACAAGCTGGATATGGATTCGGAGAAATGTCTCACCCTCAGGGTCGTACTGAAGTACATAAAGATTGCAATCGCTATCAGCGACAACGATGAACAGCTTGTTGTTATCGGGAAGAAAATCAGCCGCCAAGACTTCAAGGTAATCCAGGTCCTTGGCAAAGAGGCTCATTTTGTAAGGCTCCTCCTAGATACATAAATTCATTAAGAGGTTTTCCTAGCGTGGGCATTAAAAGAACATACCGAATAGCCTGCAAACCAGAGGCCTTTCACTGCGTCTCCAAGTATACACATCCCAGTCCCTCTGAGCTCTTTCACCACACTGACATAGCACTGCATATCCATAAATGCAACGGGGAGAAGACTTCCGTCCTCTTTCAGGCCTCTAACCATACTCTTCTGTCCTTGTGCGGCAATCAAGAAGCCTTGACTACCAATTTCGGATAGCGCGGTCACAGCCCCCTTCACAGGCTCTTTGCCAACGAGCTTCAATCTGTGATTGGCCTGCGGTTGATCTGGATCAGAAACTACCTTAATGACCTCAAAAACATATATGCAACCACGTGATGGTATGTCCTCTCCACGTGCCAGCGAGGTGCCCACCACAATCATATCCCTGCGTTCGTGTGTATTCTCTGATACCTCAAGGCTCATGGTCTTCAGGGCCATTATGTGCTCAGCAGGTTCCAGCGGATAGCTTCGAAATGAAATAGCGATATTTTAGTTATGGGCCTTGCGAGTTTCTCGGGGTCACATACCTATCAATAACAGTCCACGTCTTAGGGCTTACGACCTTTAGGGAGCTTTGATGTACTTCCGGCAAAAAAGATATCACTATTGTTCCTTAGCCCGGATTCCAGACATACTTATTTATAAGTGACATACCTTCGTTGCGCCATTCGGGGTGCAGTTCGTCATCGTCTGGTAATTTAAACCCAGATCTATGGCATGTTCCCAGAACATAAGTATTAGAAGTGGACGAATACGTTAGCTGGTCGATTTGTTCCCCTATTAGCACCCTTTTGAATGCCCATGAGTAGCCACTCTGCGTCCCGTGGGGGAGTGTAGCTAGGTGAGCGAGGCCCTAAGTTGCAAGAGTTTAGTATAGAGTTATATAACGTAGAGACGGGCGATAACGCACATCTGAATCAAGATAAGCGAATCCTTTATCGGGAGAGCTAAAACAACCCAGCCCTTTCGTATAGTCTCCCCTCAAGCGAATAAAATGTGGCGATGTGGCCGAAGTTCGAAAAACGAATCCCGCTGAAGACCCGGGAATGAAGACACTGGAACAGCCTGAGATGTTTGGCAAGACGCGAAGTGGTCTAGGCCCCGATTGCCAGTCATCTGATGTAGTCGGAATTTTTGGAAGAACATGGTTTGCTTCTTTCAGAAACCTTAGGCCGGCCAACTCTTCTGACGGGAAATCGGTCAAAAATGGCTTATATACAACTAAATCGTCGCTCCCGGTTCGTAACTTTTCAATCACCAAGTTAGCATATTCTCAACCCAAAGTTTAAGACGGCATTTTGCCGGGTACTGACGTACAATCAAGTAGGGCAGGCAGCATTTAGAGTCCCCAAGATCCGCAACAACCAGTTGTATTAAATTCTCACGTGTTGTAGATCGCTTCGGGGGCTCAGTAGACAAAATAGGTGATAAAGAGCCGACTCCTTCGATGGTTGACATTAATTTTAAGTCAGGAAGCCGGTATATCTAATCGTATCCATCAGTTTTGGCAACACCACAAGATAAAGCCTGAAGGCACTCACATGTAACTGATGATCCTGGTTCAACAAAAACAAAAATATGTTTTGGGGGTCCGGGTTTCCTCGATGCGATTTGGAATTGGAGAAGAAACCAGTCTTATCAGTGTATAAGCAAGCGGACAGCCACTTTTGACTTGCAGCATCCTGGGCTACCGTCATTTCGTCAAGATCTCCGCTGTCATCAGCTTGGAGCAGAAGTAATGTTAAATCGTCGCATATAATTGCCAAGTAAGGATCGGCGAGACTCGCACAGATAGCCGCTCGTTCGTCGCTGTTGTCCTCATCCCATACGGGGTAAATTTGGGCCAACCCAAGATCTACTTCATCAGCAAAGGCTTTCGTCGCAATATCCGGTCTTGTAATAAACACTCACTAGCATCATAGCTTCGCACCTCGTTCCTCAACACCTGGATCACCCTATTCTTGGCTTGCAGGGTTCCAATTTCTATGGTCAAATCGTGGTTTGGATTGAACTCAGGCGCCGTGAATGGCCTTAATTTATTTTCCAAGATAAATACCTCGGATTCTTCCCTGTCATTGCTTTCCTGCTTTGATAGTATGACATAGTCGTGCTGTTTCTGATTGCCGCCGTCCGATGGTGCTTGTGTCAGGGATACCGTCCAAAGAGAGTCCGCTGAATCTGTGGCCATTGATGCTACAATGCAGGGGTCGATCTCCCGTTTCATAATCACCAGCGCACCACCCCCATCCGAGCCTTGGGCTGCCACTAACTCAAGTTCAGATAGCGCAGTCTCTGCCACTCCGTCACTGTTTGGAGAGACTTCGGAGCTCTTCCCAAGCACAACATCATTGATGGGGCCAGGGCTAAATAGCTTGTCATGAATCCGCAAATCGCCAAGCTCAACGGCTGACGAATTAATGGGCACCTCTTGACTGTTGTCGGCCGTCCTGTCAGGTGCCGAAGAGTATAGGTCGTCTTCATAAGCATCATCTTCACTCTGATCATCATCATCTGGAAAGTCCCCTGAGATACTGTGTCTCGCCTGTGACTTAGACTTCTTTGTTACCGAAGACATAGACGACCAGCTTAATAGCACCGAATCCGAATCCTCACTACCGAAGAAAACCTTTCCATTACCGAGGAAAGCGGAGCATGAAGCAGTCGAAGCCAGAAACATGTCTGCATGGGCAGGCATAAGGCGAACCGATAATCCAGAGACAGACCTTCCATCGAGCTTAAAGCTAATTAGAGCCATCTCCCCTGTGAATAGCGCCAGAAGAAGGTCCCCATTACCTTCAGTAAACCGTTCCACAGCACAGTTTTCGAGACGAATGGCCAAATCGGATTGGTCAGTCATTGAAAACGAGGATACTTGTCTCGAAAATTCGTTGACCCCGACAGCGTTAGTTTTCCCGGCCTGGTCGACATGTACAAGTTCGTTTGATCCAATAAGTAGCGATCCTCCTACAGGGGGTGGAAGGGCTACCACTTTAAACAGGTCACTAGGCAGTCTAGTAACAGAGAGTAGGGTTGTAGATGCACGTTGTTCTAAGTCAAGCGTAAAAACCGTATAAAAGACAACATCCTTTCTTTCGTGAAGAAGAGCATCTGATGTTGCGATTTGCGAGTACAATATGCCGAAGGTTGGTTCTCTATACTCATAAAGGAAAGCCAGACTTATGGGATGGATGACGGAAGGATCCAATGCAGTCAAAGGCAAGACGAACGATGATGCATATGGAGTTTGATATGCGATGTCGCTTTCACTTTTAGCTTCATCATGGGCCTTCGAGTTTCCGTCCAATTTGTTGTCGGCGCCGAATTCGGACCCATAGTCATCCATCACCAAATCATCTCCAGGCTGATGGAAAGGTATAATAGCAAGATTTCGAGCGCCAAATTGGAATACCGCACATCGACTACTCGGATCTGCGCTCAACATACTGCCGCAACTGCCCAAATCGGATACCCATGGACTAATGGTCATATCATCACGCTCGTAATAATGAATAGAAACGGTGGAAATGCCGTGGCGCTCTGGATCCCATTCGATCAAGCTCAGTTTAGAATCTCGGGAGGCAAGAAGGATTGCATCTCCGCCACTCTTCGTTTTCAAGATCCTAACACGACAAAAATCAGTTATCGTTCCGGGGAGCTGATATTCCCTCTCCAAGACCAGTTTCTGAGTGTCCTGCCCCTTCTGTGCTGGCCATTCGCCTGGGTCGTCCGGACTTGATGGTACAGTGCGCAGAGAGAATATTTGAAGAAGCGATGTCCTGACGACGACCAAATTTCTGGCAGTTGCAGAAAGAAAAGGAACCGCTAATGCATGAGTGATCCCTGTTGGGGGCAACAGCTCAGTATAGCACTGCATCTCGGCGTCGTGGGTGGGAGGAAATGTTTGCGAGCTATAGGTCTAATAACCAGAGGAGCCTGTCGTAGCACTTCAACTGTCCTGCATGGGTGAAGACATTGCCGGGGAAGTAGGGATAGAGCCTCAAAAGAAACAGCTTCGACGGGCAAGTAATTTCATTTACCAGACGAACATCGAGCAACCGTTAACATGACACCAGTATTCATGAGGTTTGAGAGACCTACGATTGGCATATTTTCCTCCGCACGCCAGGGGCCGCTCTCCGCTTACACGTGATTTCCGTAGGCATTCTGCTTGACTTTCGATGACGTAAGTCAACCAACCCATGATAACTAATTACTCTTAAGTTTAGATATAGAAGGATCATATTGCATTGTTCAGTACCCCAATAACAGTGTCTCCATGCGAACGTTGGTATATTCACTATGGTTCTTTGGAAGGCGTCCCTGATTTGGGCAGTCTATGCAATCGTGGTGGCCATTCTATTTATGGTCGCTTCGGTATTCATCTATGTTTATCAGACTCCTCGCGACCGCTCTCTATCAGTGACACTGGTGTGCATCGTTGCCATCGCATGCCTTCTTGCAACTGTTCTATTACTACCAGTTGATGTTGCACTGGTCTCTTCCACCGTCTCATCTTCCAAGGGCCGACGCAAAGACTGGGCCACTCAGGAAGTAGTGGACAGTATTACTCTTTCTCTGACCCTTGTATACTACGTCCTATACTCGGTGGACATCCTCTTCTGTCTTCTCGTTATCCCTTTTACCTATTTTTGGTATGAGGAATACGATGAGGTGGCAACTCAAGAAGGAGAGCAGTCCATCGGACAGCGGTTTTGGGGTGCTTCCAAATATACACTATCATTTGTTGCCATCTCGATCATCCTGGCTTTTGTCGGCTTTTTCGTACCTATTTCTAAATCTAACGATGGGGACGGTCTTGATTTCTTCAAAAATCCAATGGGCGGAAATCGTAAGCCTCTTTCAATTCTTACACGGAACACGGATCTCACCTGTTTCAGTGCTGATAATCGTTTATTAGATGTCGAACGCGCTCTTATTTTTGCTCTGGGCTTGTTGATAACGGTCGGCATGTGTGTGTATGTTCTACACACCTCAATAGGCTTTGCTGTCCTTCCAATTCGCCTGATCAAAAGTGGCCCTTCATTATCAACTAAAAGCTTGATTGCAGCCTCCTCTGTGCAGCTTGAATCAAACAGAGAACGGCAGCGCCAATTAGAAGGCCGCTGTAGAGGGAATCCAGAACTCTTGTCTTCCAAGGACCGCAGAGAGCTGGACGCTCTGGCGCGGGAAGAGAGAACATTGGTCAGGAGACATCGCTTGGCGCAACAGGCAGAAGGGGGATCTCAACCCTTCTTTATGAGAGTGTGGTACAAGCTTGAAGCTTTTTGCCGCCCGTTTAATCTTTTGTGGGGGTTGATACTAATGGCTGTTTCGCTATTAACTTGGGTATCTATGCTCCTAACCACTACTGACAAGGCGAAAAACTCAATATGCAAGCATCATTGTGGGTATATTCTTGGGCACATCAACATCTTCAATCCCATCAACCAAGTATTTGTTCAATCAGCCAAGGTATTTCCGGTTGACTACGCCCTCTTCACTATGCTCGTATTACTATTCTTCTGCAGTTCAGTTGTTGGTATTGCTACCGTCGGTATTCGATTTCTATGGATCAATATCTTTAAGGTTCGAAAAGGCCATACATCTCCGCAGGCCATGCTCTTGATGACGGGCATGTTGATTTTGGTCATCATGGCTCTCAATTACTCAATATCTATGATCGTTGCACCTCAGTATGCAACATTTGGGTCGCAAACATTCTGCGATCGTTCTCGCGATTTATCCGGGATGCAACCGGACTGCTCAAAAACCAGGCATCTTATCATACCTTGCTCGGAAGCAATTAACAGTCGGGCCACCGAGCAGGTCTGCGTTCCCAGTATCGCTAGCACATTTCTGAATAGCGTATCCATAAATTTTCCTTTTTTTGGCGCGATATTCTTTTGGGCTCAGTTTGCTTTCCTTGGCGAGTAACGTCCAATTCATAAACCGAATTTGGCTAACATTCATACAACAGGTATTTATCTGCTTGCCTTTATCGTTTCGTTTCTACGCTCTCCAAAATTAGACGAACGACAACTAGATGAAGACGCCGGGAATGCCGAGGAAGAGGCCCTTCTAGCAAGATCCAGAAGAAATGCCGGTGCGCGGTGGCAGAATGTTATTGGTAGGGCTAGCAGGCATGACGATGTTCGAGGGGAGGAAAGTTGAGCTTTCTGGACCCCGAGATATCCCCAAATATATCCGATTCGGCAACTCTCTCTACCGCTAAGTAAAATCATGGCAGACCTAGATCTTAAACATAAAAGGCTGGAGCTTATCCCTGGTCTTAATTTCACTCATGTCCCGTTTGCTTTAAGAAGCATGACAGGCGAAAGAAATAACTTGAGTCGACAATAGACTCATATTCACTGTATTTTATAATTTAAGGTTTCACGCGGTCATTTAAAAGTGCCAGTGCACTTTCAAAAGCCTTTACAACATCCAGATCTGTAGGTATGAAACTGTTAGGCATGAACATACAATTTAGTTGCGACATACAATGCTTCCGCTTTTTCTCCAGGGTCTCTTCGGAATTCTGGACATGGTGCATCTGCGTCCGGAACCTATGAATATACTTAGTGTTATGTGTTCCGTTTTTCGTGAAATAACTGACCTTTTCAGGGCTCTAGTTTCATCATGCTCAACTGTGGTTTGCGACCAAGCTGTGAACACCTGGAGGGTCATGTCAAAGCCTGGGGGGTAAGTGCTATATTCATTATAAGGTACCTGAAGCAGTTTCGTAATATGGTCTCGCAGTTCTTCTTCGGATCTTTCATGTCGGTCCATCATTCGTATGTAGGTACTTTCAAGTTGAGACCAGTCACAGTCCATGATGCTCTCCTGGAGCTCCGATTCATTCTCTGAAACAACGGACTGCTCAACAACGGCTTTACCTCGAATCGCCCCAGATTTTGGGCCAAGAAGGCGAGATGGTGGTTTGTCACCAGACCCCATAGCGATGTGTAGGACTTTCCGGATGCCCGCCGTATTAATTTCAGCTAAAATAACAAAAGTAAGATGCAAAACCATCAAAAAATATTCGAATCCCGTAAAATGAAACTCACATTCCTTTAGAGGTTGCGGTGTATCATATTCGGAGCTTCGCGGGTCGAGGGCGCTTATCTGCTCTTATTCTCTGCCTCGTGGTGGATAGAGATTGTCGTTTGTTGTGGAGTTGCTTCAAAAGGAAAAAATCACTTCCTTTCATGTCTAAGAGAGGAGGTAAGTAGCGCTTGACCCAGCTTACTGATAAGTACTAGTAATTTGATACCTCCCCGGAAAATCTAATTCAACGCGCATTTGGGTGGTATATCTTTGCTTATTCACCAATTTTGATCGCACCCTTCCCTGATGATTTAAGAAGAACATTGATTAGTCGCCCCATTTAACTACTAAGGTAGAAGGAATAGTTCGATGAGATGGTTGACGCCGAGTCTCAAATTACACCGCACATCCAGCCATGACCAGTAAACAATAAATACGGTCATACGCTTCCCGAGGCAGCATCAGGTGACGTCGTTGGCGCCTATCTCCGACTAACCTTTAATCTTCCCATCACAATGTTACTTGAGATAACTATATCCTGCTTACATCCAGGTCTCGTACTTCTCCAATATTCTCCGCTGTGATTATTCTTGTGGTTATCTGGAACGAGGCATGCTCCATTTATTTTCCTATGCAGCTGTTTCAGTCGATACCTATGGGTTCGAAACCGAGCAGCCGAACTACTTCATCAATACCTGATGACCTCAAATTTTAATTTATCACATCGAAGACCTACTGTGCGGCTTCTTTACTCCTGAAATGAGCTGCGACATATGTGCTCGCGTTCAAGCATCGACCTTTCTCTGTCAAACATGTGCGAGGAGTCGGCTTTACCAACTACGCACTGATACCGCCAAGGTTCTTTTGGAAAGAGAATACCTAGGCCAGCAAATCGATGCCGCCATAAATCCTAGTCTGAGTCAAGAAAAACTTTCAGGTGAAGACAGGAAACATAATGTGCAAGGGGAAATCGGAACTACTAGGCTTTGGGCTCTTCAAAGTCTCAGCAATCAACAAACTCAATCTTTGACAAGAATGAAGGCCCTTGCTTGTCAAATTGAAGATTTACAATCTCGGATTAAAGATAAAAAATTCGAGATCTCTCAGCGCAAGATAGGGTTAGCTCGTCGGCGATCCGACTCTGAATCCGCTCTATATCAACTTTCGGAGCGAGAGGCTGGGCTGTTAGGCGGCATCCGAAATAATATCAAAAGGACAGATCATATTTGGCACTCTAATCACACTAAAACAGCTGAGGCCCGAATTTTCCTATGCCGGGAAGCTGCTAGCCTCTACGGCTTAAGGCAGAAGGTCAGGAAAAGAGACAATCGGCTGAAGGAAACATATATAATTGGGGGTGTAGGCATTCTTGACCTAAGAGAAATGAATGGAAAGTTTCATCCCCAGTTTTCTGCTAGCGCAAGTATTAACACTCAAGCAGGCGCTTCGCCAGATCATATTTCAACTTCTTTCTCTTATATAGCTCACATCCTTGTCCTCGTTTCGAATTACTTATCGCTGAGGCTTCCCGCGGAGGTAACCCTTCCACATAAAAATTATCCGACGCCAACTGTATACACGCCATCCGCGTCCTATCTTCCAAGGGAGCCGCATTCGGCATCTTACCCAGACAATTTTCGGTCGAGTCCGACAGCATCCCGCACCGTTGACACACATATCTCTCTACCTCGGCCTCGGCCACTCTGTGTTGAGAAATCACTTCCAAAGCTAGCCAAGGATGATCCTGGGGCCTATGCTCTCTTCGTTGAAGGAACTACACTACTGGCGTGGAATGTGTCTTGGCTATGTAGAAGCCAAGGTCTTAATCTAGGGTCCGACTCTTGGGAGGAAGTTTGCGATATCGGAAAAAACCTATGGCAGCTCCTCGTCGCGCCCCCCGGGCAGTCGTCGACACTTGTAAGGGCCCTTACGGGTCGCGATATTCAGGCGAAACTCAAATCCCCCAAAGATTCCCCCAGAATAACCATTCAGCGAACGAAATCATTTCCCACGCTTGGCCATTATTCGCATGGCACTGCGCACTCCTTCCTAGGCGCGTCTGAGGGTGTCGAATTTATCCGGAATTGGAGACTACCTACCCCGACGAAAGTAGTTGATAGGTTGAAATCAACGCTTCTCGGCGAAATGGCCAGTGCGGAGTGGGAATTGCTGGAGGAAAAAGAATGGGACGACATACCTCAAGAATCCACGCAGGCAGTTACTCACGCGCCTGTAGATGACTCACAGCTGAAGCGTGATTCTCGAACTAGCTTGGGAGATGCAATGCCCATGGCGTCTAGGATAGATGCTTCCAGCACTCCCATGAGCTCGCGGTCGAAGGGTAATAGTGGTTGGACTAAGCTTCGAAATAGATAATAAACGTGATAGAATACTTGGCGCTCAGCTACGATGCTTGCTTTTTTAATGATAAACCACTCTTGAGAGTAATCTCGGAATAAGTACTAGGTGCCTATTTTCCTCTACACTACCCACCAAGAAATATAAACATACCTGGCTAGTTTATTGGAGCAGCCAATACGCTATAATAGGGAGTTCAAGGCAGAGTCTCGGTACACATTTCAAAAGAGAAGAGGAAGAAGAAAAAGCAAGATCTCATGGAAAACATGAAAGGAATCAGACTTACAGCTCGAGCGAGTTAGTTAGTTGGTTTTAGGTTAACTTACTTAGCTTAGTTAGTTAACTAACACTAAGAGCTTACTAAACTACGGTGTTGTTTCTGTTGATTGATAAGATAACAACGCAAAGCAACGTGTTGACTAACTTCAGTACAGTTTCCCACACCCCTTCCGCGCCATCTCTGCTCTCAACATATGAGGTCTGCATTTTCATAAATACCATATTGGGTCAATCCGACACGCCCTAAATCCGGCCCGAGCACCCCCACCCCGCTTTTTTTCCCCTTCAAGGTGCCGGCACCGAATATCAGCGAACAATATCATCAGCCTATTGGTATCCCATCCGGGCCATGGATACGCCTGAAATTAAAGTACTCACAACAATTGGTCACATTAAATCCATGATATGATGTTACAACACAAAGATATGGGCACCACATGTGAGTCTCTCAAATATTGGCTGTCTTATCACACGTACGCTACCGCCCGTCCCAACAGGATAACTAAGCTGCCACAGGGTCTCAATCTCGCGGCCTCGCGCTTTCAGGAATATCAGATGCTCTCCTTCAAGAGGAGCTTTCGCGACGGAACATGTATCGTGATACGGGCGACGACAAACCTACATGCGGGTCAATCAAACAGGGCACCTACAACACCCCGCTCCATGTCATGGCACTTTTTCTCATTCTAGTGCTGAGCACCCTGGGTAGGTCCATCTCCTAATTGCGAAGACTATTCTCACTTATTCTATGTTCGTGAAAAAGCCTGCTCATTTCCTATTCTCGCTCGCCGATTTCCGCGCCTGCCAATACCCCGACGGTTTCTCTTTATATCAAGACATTTTGGGACTGGTGTTCTGATCGCCACGGCGTTTGTTCATTTACTTCCGACAGCTTTTGTTTCCTTGACCGATCCTTGTCTCCCTCGGTTTTGGAGCGAAAGCTATCGCGCTATGGCTGGCTTCGTCGCGATGCTCTCGGTATTTGGCGTCGTGTTGGTGGAAATGTTTTTCGCGATGAAAGGGGCAGGCCACGTCCATGGAAGCGAGTATGATCAATTAATCGGCGATGGTGCGGATTTACATGGCGATGGTGCGGATTTACATGGCGATGAACAGCCTGGCGACTCAACTTATTCGCGACTTGAAGCAAGTGAATCGACAGACAACATCCACCTTTCCCCAATGCATGAGGATCGGATACCTGCCTCATCACAAATGCATGATAGTCGTCTAAGGAACTGGACAGAAAATTTCGGTCCAGAGGGGTCTTCTACTCGTCTAAAGGAGAGCACGGTTGGTCTTGCGGAGAGCGGCGACGACGAGATTCCTCGTTCCGACACAAATCGGCGTCCAAAACATTCTCGCCATTACGTTTCCCAGTCTGCAACGTCTCATGCTGGTCCTAAAATTCCCCTACAAAACCCTCAGCGTCAACTCTTGCAATGTCTCCTCCTCGAGGCTGGTATTCTTTTCCATAGTGTTTTCATTGGGATGGCTGTTAGCGTCGCTACGGGCACTTCATTTGTTGTTCTCCTGGTCGCCATCTGCTTTCATCAAACTTTCGAGGGCTTCGCGCTCGGCTCTCGGATTGCATCGCTGATTCCAGATCTCTTTCCTCCCTCGTCGATGAAGCCATGGCTCATGTCCATCGCATATGGGACCACGACCCCTATTGGTCAAGCCATTGGGCTGGTTTTACATAACTTCTACGACCCAGCCAGCACTACAGGGCTTCTAATGGTCGGTATCACAAACGCAATAAGCAGCGGGCTGTTGCTCTTCGCCGGCTTGGTAGAACTTTTGGCCGAGGATTTTCTCAGTGAAGAGAGTTATGTGACTCTACAGGGTCGCCGACGCTTCGAGGCATGTCTAGCGGTTGCAGCTGGTGCAGTGCTAATGGCATTCGTAGGGGCATTTGCTTAGGCCAGATTGTGACTTGGGAGGTTCATTATATACCTTATCCTTACAGTTTGCATATTACATAGTATGTAATATAGTATATAATATACACGCAGGCACACACTCGTGCACACACATATATATATAATGTTCCCTGCCACAGTCCTATTCTATTCCGCGTTTATTGGCGTCATCCTCCTGCGCTACTTTATGTTAACATCCTCACTAGAGGGTCTGCTCATGGTCTTACCTAGCCTGGATTCTACAATCTAAAAAGGGTAGACTTACCTGATAGCTTCACGGTAAATATATAGGTAGAAATAGATTAACAGAGGCAAGGTTTAAATATATAAACCACCCTCAAAGAATCCAACCTAGGCTTAAAATAAACCTATTAAATTATACTATTCAACCATAAGAATACTAGTTTGCACTGGCTGTTCTTCTATACTACTTGATATGCCAACAGATCATATCTACCCCTTATCCCACCCGCCTAAACATTTCAAGACTGGATTATTATAATATATCTCTGCCTAAACCAGAGGTACCAAACACATAATCGCAGTGCGTTAAAAGCAGAAAAAAAACGCAAAAACCAAATTAGTCAAAGGCGTTCAACGGATAAAAAGAATGATGTGCAATTGCTGGGTCAAAGGGAAAATACAATATTCTGAATGATATATGTTGTGATATCTCTAATGCGTACATAAGGTCATGACAAGATAATGGTGACTATATTATTAAAGATGTAGCAAAGGTAACCACCGCAATTATAGCTACGTTTAAGCGAGATACTCGACAACCAGAGCACTAGCACCGCCGCCACCGTTGCAAATACCTACACAGCCGACCTTGCCCTTTTTAGCCTTTAGAACCCCGAGCAAGGTTGTAAGAATACGGGCACCACTCGCCCCAAGGGGGTGGCCAATGGCCACGGCTCCTCCATGGATGTTGACCTTCTCTTCAGAGAGGCCAAGCAATTTCAGGTTTGCGAGGGCAACCACGCTGAACGCTTCGTTGATCTCGAATGCATCAACCGCATCCTGGGACACACCAGCATGCTGAAGAGCCTTGGGAATTGCAAGGGCTGGGGCGGTTGTGAACTTGCTGGGCTGTTGTGCCGCATCACCCCAACCGAGAATCTTTGCAACTGGCTTCAAGTTAAGCTCCTTCAATTTGGCCTCGGAGACCAAGACAACTGCGGCAGCGCCATCGTTAAGAGGGGATGAGTTGGGGGCCGTCACTGTTCCATTTGCAGGAATAAATGCGGGCTTGATAGCGCGCAGCTTATCAGGGTTGAGCTATCGAATGGCCGCGTTAGTTCAATGTCCAAGATTGTCTGCCATGTAAAGCCGGGACATGCGATCTTACGTTCTTTGGTTCGTCATCCTGAGATACTGTAACTCCTGGCTTGCCTCTGAAACCAGGGAGCTCAATGGGTGCGATCTCATCGTCAAGAAGGCCAGCCTTCTGAGCAGCCTGGGCTTTTTCGTACGATCTAATGGCGTAATTATCCTGCTGCTGCCTGTTGAAGTCATGATCCTGGGCACATTCCTCTGCTTGCAATCCCATGAGTTCTTGCTTGCCCACATCCGTTAATCCGTCCTTCACGATACCGTCAACCATGGTCTGGTTGCCGTATTTAGCACCGGTTCGAAGGCTGGGAAGGTAATGAGGAGTGTTCGACATAGACTCAGCTCCACCGGCCACAACGATATCCGCATTTCCGGTCATAATGGTTTGCGCTCCGATAATGATGGCCTTTAGGCCTGAAGCGCAAACCTTGTTCACAGTGGTGCACACTGTCGAGGCCTCGAGACCGGCACCGAGAGCGCATTGTCTGGCAGGGTTCTGGCCAACACTATACCGAAAATATCAATATCGCCATATCAATCATGGATATTGCGGTTCTGACAAATTCCGTTGTTTGTACTTACTTCGCCGAGAGAACGTTTCCGAAGAAAACCTCCTGGACGTCAGAGGACTTTACCCCATTGGCCCTTTCAAGGGCAGCTAGAGCCGAAACCCTGTCAAAAATCTGAAAGTTTCAATGGAAGCAAATCTACTATACCTTTGATCGCATGCGAACCCAGCTGCGGGGCAGTTTGGCTTGAGAGAGATCTGCGGAAAGAGCAGGGCGTTAGCGCACGCTGCAATGCCACTGTGTAAAATAGAAACTAAAAGTGTTCTTACCCCAAGAATGAACCCACCGGCGTACGAGCATAGGACACAATATAGACAGGGGGGAGGGAGGCCATGTTGTAAGGGAGGTTGACTAAAGAAAGATAAGGTCTCTGCGGGGTGATATCAACGTTGCGGGAGAAGTTCGAGTCTGGAAGCGGACGATAACCGGCTCAAAATAAACAACGAAATAAACTCTAGCAAGATTGTACCACGGAGAGCTCAAACCCCTTTTATATACCTCGAAAATTGAAAGAGGGCGGGTTGAGCGGTGTCGGCGAGGTGGGGTGGGACGGAGAATACGTAGGTAGGAATAGGCATAGGTAGCCCTGAAGGCACAAAGTTATGTAAATTTACGCCTGGAAAATCCCAGTATTCCTGAAAATAAAAAATCATAGGAAGTTCTTAACAATTTCAGAAGTTTCAATCCATGTATTTTCTCTTTTCCCTCGAAAATTTTGTGGTGCATTACCCGTTTCATGCGCGGGCTCAGAGATCTTGTAAATCGGAGCGCCAAGCTCGGTGGGTAGTTCTTGAAGTTACCCCGAAGAGCTCGTACCGGCTGAGAAAAAAGTAATGCACCATCGGTCTTGAGAGCTTTGGTGCAACTGGAGTATCTCCCAGAGCAGCATAATGGATGACCTTTATGATGAGTACGGTTTAACTATACCGGAATTTCTATTCTAGCCTCTCCTTTCCCTAATTTGCGTGTGGTTTGGCTGACCAACTGTCCAGGTTTGGTAATTACATCGGTGAGGTTGCAGAATCCGATGAAGAGCTTCAACATGAAGACATCAAGCCGCAGACCTTCAACTACGACGAAGCTTTTGGTGCAGATGATGATGAGGAGGCGATTCAGCAGGAATTGATGGAAGTGGATGGTAAGCTACCCTTTTTCGTCTTCAATCAATCGCGTAGTTTCTCTAACACTTGACACTCATCACACAAGGCCCATCCAACGCCGTTATCCTACACGAAGATAAGCAGTACTATCCGAGCGCGCAACAAATATATGGTGAAAATGTCGAGACATTGGTTCAGGAAGAGGATTCACAACCACTTTCCGAACCTATAATTGCCCCTGTCACCCAAAAGAAATTCTCTATTGAAGAGAGCGACCTCCCTCCAGTCTTCTACTCGCGCGAGTTCATGACAGACCTGCTTAACTTTCCTGAACAAACAAGAAATGTCGCATTAGTGGGCCATCTTCACCACGGGAAAACAGCATTTATGGACATGCTTGTCATGCAGACACATGATTTGGCCGAGCGGTTTGATAAGAAGACAGGAAGAAAAAGAGAGGAACAGCTTCGTTATACTGATACTCACCACTTGGAAAGAGAGCGAGGTCTCTCCATTAAGTCGGCACCTATGAGTATGGTACTTCAAAGTTCGAAAGGGAAATCGCACCTGTTCAATATCATCGATACTCCAGGACATGTGAATTTTGTAGATGAGGTAGCTGCCTCATCTCGATTGGTTGATGGTGTTGTTCTCATCATTGATGTTGTGGAGGGCGTGCAGGCAAATACCGAACAGATCATCAAACACGCAATTCTGGAGGATCTCCCTTTAACAATGGTGGTGAACAAGATGGACAGACTGATTCTGGAGCTGAAAATACCACCGAACGACGCCTACTTCAAATTGAAACATGTTATCGAGGAGGTTAACACAATTATTGAGAGTGTTATACCCGGACACGGAGAGAAACGACGGTTGAGCCCCGAGAAAGGAAATGTCGCTTTTGCTTGTGCTTCAATGAAATGGTGCTTCACTCTGCAGTCGTTCGCAAAGATGTACGCCGGTAATTACCCTAAGATCGAAACGGCGGACTTTGCTTTACGCCTTTGGGGTGATATTTTCTTCAACCCGAAGAGTCGAAAGTTCACTCGGAAAGGAATCGAAGAGAATTCCAAACGGACTTTCGTAAAGTTCGTCTTGGAGCCCATTTACAAGCTTTACTCGCACACTCTCAGCGAAAGCCCTGAAGATTTAAAAGAAACGCTTGCTAGCGTAGGCATCAGCTTGAAGCCGTCACAGCTCAAATCAGATGCGAAGGTGCTGCTCGACCTGGTATGCGAACAGTTCTTTGGACATGCCGGGGGGTTCGTGGACATGGTTTTACAACACATACCCTCCCCAGTAGAGGGTGCGAAGCGTGCTTTGGACCGATATTATACTGGTCCTTTGGACACCAAAGTCGCAACCGCAATGGTCAAGTGCGATATGGATGGCCCCCTGATTGTCCTTGTCACAAAACTTTTAGCAAATACGGATGCTTCGCGGTTTAATGCCCTTGGAAGAATATTGAGTGGGACTGCCCGACCGGGCCAGCAAGTTCGAGTGCTCGGAGAGGGATATACACCTGATGACGAAGAAGACATGGTCCATGCTACTATTTCAGACACATGGATCGCCGAATCTCGATACAACATTCCAACCAGCGGTGTTACTGCCGGGAATTTGGTTCTTCTCGGGGGCGTGGATAATTCTATCGTCAAAACGGCAACTCTGGCATCCACCAAATTTGAAGATGACGAGGAGGCACATATTTTCAAACCGATTCGGCATATGACCGAATCCGTTTTCAAGATCGCAGTTGAGCCAGTCAACCCGTCCGAGCTTCCTAAAATGCTGGAAGGTCTTCGCAAAGTTAACAAAAGTTACCCTCTCATTTCAACCAAGGTAGAGGAGTCAGGAGAACATGTAGTCCTGGGGACAGGGGAGCTCTATATGGATTGTGTGCTTCATGACCTTCGCAGGTTGTTCTCCGAAATGGAAATTAAGGTCTCAGACCCCGTCACTCGTTTCTGCGAGACAGTTGTTGAGACGTCGGCTATCATGTGCTATTCAATCACTCCGAACAAACTGAACAAGGTCACAATGATTGCCGAGCCTCTTGATGATGGAATATCTGAGGATATCGAGAGCGGTAGAATTAGTATCAAGGAGCCGATACGCAAAGTGGCCAGGTTTTTCGAAGAACGGTATGATTGGGATAAACTTGCTGCGAGAAGTATATGGGCCTTTGGTCCGGATGAGATGGGACCAAACATTTTACAAGATGATACTTTGCCTTCGCAAGTGGATAAAAAGCTACTTGGGAGCGTCAGAGACTCCATAACTCAGGGCTTTAGTTGGGGCACACGGGAAGGTCCCTTGTGTGAAGAACGTACGTCTGAAGTTCCCCTTTCTGATTTTATCTATCTCTTGATCTAAAAATGCTAATGTATGCTTTTTGCAATGAAGCAATTCGAAATGCGAAGTTCAGGCTCACTGATATTTCCTTGGCCGATCAAGCCATATACAGAGGAGGCGGCCAGATAATTCCGACTGCTAGACGAGCCATATACTCATCTTTTTTGATGGCCTCCCCTCGCCTGATGGAGCCGATATATTCCTGCTCGATGACGGGGCCTGCAGATGCTGTCGCATCCGTGTATACCGTCCTATCACGAAGGAGAGGCCATGTCCTTTCCGATGGGCCCATTGCAGGAACTCCCCTGTATTCGGTCCGCGGCTTGATTCCAGTCATAGATTCGTTTGGCTTCGAGACGGATCTTCGGATCCATACTCAGGGACAGGCAGCTGTCAGTCTTGTCTTTGATAAGTGGAGTGTAGTTCCCGGAGACCCGTTGGACCGCGAAGTGAAGCTAAAGCCACTGGAGATGGCGCCCGCAATGGCGACGGCCCGCGATTTTGTTTTGAAGACGAGAAGGCGAAAAGGCTTGGCCGAGGATGTAACTGTTAGCAAATTTTTGGAGCCGGAGCTTTGGAAAGGCCTGAAAGAGAGTGGCGTTTTAGATTCTTGACCCCTACTATGATAGGGTTAAACAAACATGGCAACCGAACTCGTGGCTTGGGGTAGTTGTGAGATTTAATTGCAGATGTCGACAAGCTAATGTTCCTCAATGATGAAAAGCGTAGTGTAGGAACGAGCCGACGTAATTTCAGCTTCCAGGATTGGAAATTCATTGACAGGTCTCCAGCATTTTTGCAATAACGCCCATTAGCGTACCATTCTCCAATGCTGCGGCGACTCTCTCCTTATCGGCGAGCTGTTTGTTCACTTCGTCAGCAGTACTATGTGTCCCTTCTTTGATCCGCACATCTACCCGGAACCGGGGTGGGAGGGATTGTTCAAGCCGAACGCGCACACCAAGGCCTATGACGGTCGCCAGACTGCAATGTGTGATGGTTGGCGTTATCAGAACAGTGACTGTGCGAAGAGGCGAATCAGGTACATCTGGCAGAGCAGGTTTGATTCGGATATCTGGGAGCGAGACTACTGCCAAAGCGCCCAAGGAGATGGGGTGTTCGGGATCAGATATGGTTGATATAAGGTCTGAAAGCCATTAGATTGGGGGATGATAAATGCATGAAAGGTGACTTGTCTTACCATACACCTCTTGTTCATCTATAGGCTCCTCCAGCAAATCATCGTCATTTTCGGATTCGGATGTCGATGGTGAATAGTCCGAGAGCACGTCAATGGTCAAAGAGGGGAGCGCCGACGCAAAGAATTCGCTCCCGTATGTGCTACTTTTGTGAGGAGCGGACAATCGAAGGCGAGTAGGAAGATCGGCGGTATTCAGGATTGTTGGATTCGAGTTCTGCATCTCAGACGCCATGTTGAGGTACGAACGGTTAAATATAGGATGGAACAGGAGATGTTCGATGTAATGGACTTCGTAGATTGCTCGAAGATGTTGAAGTGGCGCCCTGGGGGAGGGGGGGGGAACAATAATTTTCCTCCGCCCCGCGCCTAAATGTAGTCTTGGAACGATATACAGAGTAGGTACTATGGTAGGTCGGAGAGCCCGCGACATTACTAATTGTTTGGATTGTTCGATTAATTATATCCGTACATCGCTTTTTTAACCTCCAACAAACTCCGAACTTAGCAATCTAATTATAACCACGATATGTTATTTCCATCATATTCTCCGCTTTAAATGGATGGGGAAATAATTGAAGCCTTCCAGGGTTCTGTTAAACTTCATTGACTGAACGCAAAATACTGGAAGATGGCCTGGATTCTTGGCCACGCTTGGAGCGGGCGTCGAGGGCGTCCAGAAGCTTCAAGGAACCTTATGTGTAGCTACGACCAAAAGTAGGGCTTGGAAAAGGCGTCGAGTGACGAAAAATCAGGAAAGAACCGAAGTTCCTCCAGGCGGAGTCAATTACCATGATCTGAAGTGGGCTCTGGGTTACTGGATGCTGATGGGCAGGAGGAGGTGGGTGCCACTGGGTGGTGGGCTACTGCTGGTCACTGGTGGTGCCGCACATCAGCGCCCCCTCAACACCCGAGGCCGATCTCCCTTCATCCCTCCTGTCGAGTAGCTGACGATTCTTCCACCACTGCTATTTGACCCTTCTCCGAACTGATTGACTGCCCCTAATTTTATCTTCTTGCTCTGTATACGGCTGTATTTTTCTTTATCCGTTACAACCCTCCATGCTTGGTTCGGGCTCCTGAATCGATTGTCTGACAACTTACGTTTGGCGCGATACTTGAACCATCGTAGCTATGATCTAACCGCACTGTGACCTGATTGGGAACTCCAACGACACGTTTACTCGCAAACCTCGAGCCTCCGTGCACGACCCATTCTTTCTGCCCATACCTGTCCACAAGTTCATGTCGGCCCTCAGCCTTGGAACCCTAACGGACCTTATAACCTCGACAATCGAGAACGGGGCTCATTGTCCCTTGTGACCCTACCAACGCGCCTTTCAATGGTGACGGACAATTGGACTGTAATGCCTGTCCCAGTTTATATCTTGAGAGCAAAGGGTCAGAACTGAATGTTATATAAATACTGGTGCTGCCAGTCCACAATGCGCTCCGCATAACCTCATTTACTAATTAGTTGTGAGTGCTCTCAGCCCCATCTTCACTTGTTGCCCGCCCGTTAAGGAGCGCATCGTTCTATTTGGCGCTTATTACTGAATTGCGCATGTGCTGTTCGATTCCAGGGAGCTACGCTTTCCACAAGGAACTGCTTGTCGTACACACCCCCTCTCCACGTTACACCTGCGCCCACCTTTATCCATTTTCACTTTTGGCCCACTCGCCCCAGGTTATTTCTTCATCACTGACGTTGCGCAATAACCACTTTAGACACGCTATACATTTGCCATATATATTACAATTTCGACTTTGCCTCCCGGGGAGACAAACCAGATCGGCTTTCAAGTTATCCGGCCCAACATACTCCCTCGTGGGTTGAGAATACGCCAGCGCCAGCGTCACTGTCGAATCCTACGTCTTGAGTATAATATTTTTTGGGTCGGGATATTTATACCGTTCTCGCGCCGCATCGGCAGTTTTACAGTTGCTTTCGGTTGGGTTCGCAGAGCTCTCTGGACAAGGGTTACTTCGAGTGCGCTTAACAAGCGAAGTCCTGCATTTGAATCGATTGTCTACTGTTTGACGACCCAACTTTTAAACTAGCCTACAGGACCAGTGAGCCACGACGATTAAGCTCGCAACTCGTGCGGGAAGCAAGGCGGGCCTTGCGATTACCTGCATTCATTTCACAAGAAGCTTTCTTTTCTTGCCCGTCAATTATATTCGAACCTATAACCCTTTTCCCTTAACCCTTTCGACTTGATATCCGAAATGCAGGGATATTCATATATGGCCCCAACGGGCCCTCCGCGCGAGGGGCAGAAAAGTAAGGTTTTTCAATACCCACACTCCGCAACACCCGCCTCGATTGCTTTCCACAAGAAATAAATCCGTGTTCTCCTTGATTCCCAAGTTTTGCCCCTCAGAAGTTCCGTATATGGATGATTGCTAATGCCCCGTTTCAATCAGACTATGTTTTTGTCGACGAGCATAACAGACACAAAAGGCTCAAAGGTAAACAGTCTTGATCACTATACCTTATTCATTGCTGAGCGCTGATTATCTAGTGATGCGTGCATGCAATGGCTGCCGGAAGCGAAAGATAAAGTGCGACGCCGCCACAACAAACACTTGGCCTTGTTCAGCATGTACTCGATTAAAGTTAGTGTGTGTGCCTCCCGCCATCGGGCAGGATGGCGATTTCTCCTCGGGACAAGGCCCCGAGGGATACCCGCCTAACTCACTTGACACGCTTAATGCGCCGGAATCCTCGCATTCACTTTCATCATATGCTATTCCACAGCCCTATCGCGACGGTGTTTCCCCCCATGGGCAAACAATCCCTCACTACAACGACGGCGTAGGCTCATTTCCCAGTTACGCGCCTGACCCCGTCTCGAGCCAATCCAGTCTTTATGAAAATAGGCCACCACATTCTTCATACCATCCCCAGCAGATGTTCCCTGTTCCTCACGCACAAACCATAGGGACAACTGAAGGAGTAGATTTGGGGGACCACGAACATTCCACAGCCGAGAATCTCAGCGAAGTACTGGGTGAGTTAAAAATCGATGAGACAGGAATTGGTAAGTTCACGCCCTTCCGCTACCGGTGATATCAACTAAACGCTGGATAGCACCCTATATTCGCCAACAGAGGATGGACAGATCAGAGCCGGAAATTCCGACACAGGATGAAACAGAAGAAAATCTACCTCCTCTTCGCACTGGAGCTGGCTCCAAGATTCGCATTCCTCCAGAACTCATGCCATTGGATGATGAAGTTATGAACTATTTCAAGATCTATTTTGATGACATCCACCCCTATATTCCCGTTGTTCACCGAGCACATCTGTATTATCAATGGCAGAATGATCGAAGATCAATATCCCCTCTTCTGCTTGAAGCTTTATTTGCGTGTGCAGGAAGGCTATCAGACGACCCAGCTCAAGGAGCACAATGGTTGGCATTGGCAACCAGTGAGGCCTCTTTAGCCGCTCTGACTTATAATTTATACTGACTCTAAATTCTATTTTCAGGACATGAGTCTAGCTTTATGGATGTTCCGCGCTTGAGCACAATCCAAGCGCTTCTTCTTCTCCTGAAGGCGCGAGAGTCACTACCCAAGAAAGGCTACTATTACCGATCGTGGCAAACTGTCAAGACAATTATATCGATGGCCAAAGATTTGGATATCCATGAACATTACAACATTCATCTCGAGGAAAGAACCTGTAATCTAAACCCAGTTGAGTGTTTAGTTCGAACCAGAGTATGGCAGGCCCTTTTAGTTGTCGAGGTCATGATAGGTGCGCCGCAAGGTATAATCTATCCAAGCTCCGTATCCGGAATTAGCGGTACTGATATCTTTAGGTCGCTCGGACTATGGCGTGGATCCGCAAACAGTCAATATGCAACCCGAATTAGATATCAAGAACGTGGATCAATTCGAAATTGATCGAACCAGGCAGTATGCCTATTTCGTTCGGAACGCTCATCATATACGTATACTTACCGATGTCTATCACAAAATCAAGAGGCAAAAAGACTGGGGTTCTAATTCTAAGTTCGTTGAAAACAACCCCCTTTTCGCTGAATGGTTGCAAAGCCTTCCTCCGGATTTACAGGTCAACTACCCTCCGAATGGTTCCCCTCCATGGATCCCTTCTCACTTTGTCGGTAATATGCATTCGCATTGTCATTTGGGCATAGTTCTTTGCCACCGACCCCAATTGCTTGCCTCAAAGTTTCCAGCAAATGGAAATTGGAAAATGCATATGGCGTTATGCTACTCATCTGCCAAGTGTCTCTGCAAACTTCAAGAGGCAATCCTGTCTCGTTTCGGGCTGTCTGGTCTTCTCTTCATGCAAAGAGGCATTAATTTCACCATTTACTGTATACTGACATGCACAATGCTGCATCTCGTAAGTTACATCCATTCCCATTCCGCGCCAACCATGGCTTGACTAAAAGCTTTTGGCAGGTTGCCATAACATCTCCTGACCCTGACTTCCACACTGACGCGCGAGATTATTTCACTCGCCATATGCGGATACTCGAGCGATGTTCATCGGCTTGGCCGATGCCAGAGATACAAGCACAGATCGATTCTTTACGGCTTGCATTTTCCGCCAACATAAACCGACCATTTGAGCTCAAACCCACGTTTCCTTACGGAAGCCCATCAGAGCCGTACCAACCCAGTCCTACTCTAGAGACACAATATCACCCACAGCCCAGCCAGATCTCTAATATACAAGAAAGAGCGGGCTTTCACCCTTATCCTATAACTCCTCCGATATCGGCTGATACCGAAGACTCGAAGGCTGGTACGCCTCAACTACAATCCGCCAATATACTTGCGACGCATCCTGTCCATACAGAAGCTCCTTTGGTGGATGAGAATAGCTGGGATCCGACTCGCATCATTAAGTATGGAATACCGAACATCTCCTACTTTCTCCTCACTGACCTCTTGTGTATAGTCAATGGGACATGGCATTTTCATTTAGTCCTGCTGTGAATGCAAACTCCCCGCCGATGCCAATGCCTGGAACATCACAAGGGGCGCAACCTGCTTTGGTGGACCAGTATGCCTTGCAATATCAACAGCCAGCAAAAATAGCTGCCACACAACCCTCATCGGTCCCACAGCCGCAGATAAATGGCCAACAAGTGGTGTTTACAGCACGCGATTGGCAACAAAGTGTGGCAAGCGTATATGATCCGCATGGCTTGAAAAGGCGCTGGAACTACTCTGTTGACTTGGGTATGGATAATAATCCTAAGCGCCAACGTTGACATAACACCGTCGTTACCCGGGTTCCTCTTAAGATTGGCCACACTGCACCATTAGGATAGTATGGACGCGCCTGTGGGCGTAATAACTAATTGTACAATGCTATAGTGAATATAGACGAGACTCAGCATGATACCCATGAATTATTTCAATCATATTCCTCTCAAGTTCTTCTCGCAATTGTCTAATATCTTTTGCTCTTTTTCATAGCCATTATCCAGTCTTTCGTATGCTACACAGGCACACTCCTTCAGCTGCTTATAATTTGGCGCACCGTAGTACTTCATACCATTGTTTCCAAGCCTGACAAGCAGTCTCAAGTATGGTACTAGGCCTTTATTTGCTATCCCCATATTGTCAAACATTATACCTAGATCACTTTCATTTTACATCCCCGAGTTTACGGGGCAGACTAGGCCTGTATACCCGCTCACCCAAATCAGAATTCGTGAGCGTCGAGGCAAGAGACTGGCCAAATAATAAATATTGTTTGCGTGTTCTCCAAATGGTATACAGTTGATATTTTAGAAGAGCTTTCCAGATATGCCAAATATAGAAAGGAAAAATGAGGGGGCAGAATAAATAAATTACGCATCCGAGATTTGCGATTTGGCACAAAAGCCCCCATCATAAAAGTTTTAAGACAAGAAGAGTAGCATCTAATTTGATGCTTTTATTAGCTCGAAAATATAGAGGCAACAGATATTCCCAGGGTCGTACCACACCTCTAGCAGATATTCGGGTTTAAGCCTATCGAGTTCATGGCTCAAGTGCGCTGGCCAATGCCTATACGCTCTTCACGAGACCTAACTATTCTTGCCTTGTCACCAGGTAAAGGCTTCAATTCGTCGCTAGGGTCAAAGTTGACGCGAATGCCGTTCTGCGCGGACTCGCGACCATTGTTTTCACGTTCCAATTTGCGCAGTCGCTCTTCCTCGAAGATTGTAAGATCATCGGGTGTGATTGCTATGGCGGTGGGTTTTCGGCGGATCATAGTGAAAGCTTTACTAACGATTGTGATGTCAGTGTCATGTAAATTTGTTGGAAGGGATATTGATTGATATTCGAGGGCAGCGCTAACTAGAATGTCGTAGTTGGACCAAGGGATGCGGCTGTGTCACGTGATCTCTCGAACTCGGAAATCCGACGACAGGAATCTTTTTCAAAGTGGATTCGACACCTCTGACCCCAATCAAGCATTGTGGTCCAGGATGCTTCAACTGCGGACCATGTTACTGCGTCCACGGCGCATAGGATGGATGGAGTCATCTATCCTTTCTGCTCGGCAGTTCTCCGTATCCAGGACGTCGAGAGCAGGCTCACCTCCACCAAGTAAGTTGCGGTGTTTCAGACCAATTCTCCCTGGGAATAAAAATGCCTACATTGCTCTGTAGCTCGAGAGTACAAATCATTGTGGCCCAGTTATGCCTCTCAGGCTTACTACGAATTGATGCTAATTGCGCCACAGCTCAATCGAGTTCTCCCAAATCGTCCGTCGATCGACCAAGAAAACGAATCCCGCCTGCACAATTAAAGTTCAACAGTCCCAGTTCAGACAGGCCTCGTCCGCGCCGAATCATTGATGCGAGATCTTTAGCAGCCTCTAAACCTGGTGGCCAACCAGCAAACATTCTTAAAGGCCCACGCCGCCTAGCAGGTCGAGGTGGAACGTCGGCGCGTACACGCAAGCCCTATAACTCGAAGCCGGCGTCGCGCAAGTCTGGCCACTTTCCTCAGAAAGTCTCAAGTGCAGAGGACAATAATGCGGATCAGATTATTGAACTTGAGAATGTCTATCGAGAACTTGCAGAGAAAACGAACCCCACCCGCACCCGCTATCAGCCTGACTTTCCTGACTTGCAGAGCTTGAGTAAGACATGGCCATCATTGCCAACAGATATTACGGCGACTACTGCTGGCATTTCCGAGAAACTTTCGCTACTTAGTGAACGCTATCCGAACGGTTACGTCCCGCCCTACGTACTCGGCAAGCGACTTTTTGAAGGGAAATTTGTCCAGTTTCAGAGTGAGGAGGAGCGGGCCGAGGCTCTAGATGCAGCCAAAAAGTTTGCCCAGGAGGCTGCGGACAAGTTATCACAGGAAAAGGGCGAGTTGGTAGATCCCGAGGCCGTGACTTTCAAAGGCATGGAAAGTGCAGAACATAGCTCTCTGATTGAGTCTCTAGTTCAGGGAAAGTATTCCACAGCAGATATACCGCAGGCCAACAAGCCCCCTGTCATAGGTGAGATTCTAAAGAACCTAAGAAGCAACGAGACTTACCAAGCTTCCGGGAAAAAAACACAATTCATGGCGAAACTGGAATCACTTCTGGTCCGTCCAGCTAAAAGTGTTTGAGAAGATGAAATCTCCAACTGGGGTTATTGTATATTATTGTCTTTCTTCCCTTGCATATCCGCATTCCCACCCTTTTATTTTTGATAGCCAGTTGCACTTGTGACAACATTTGTATGTACAAAATTCAAATACAAGGAACACGTCATATGTTTGGCGAATCGTACATATTTATCCTACATGTTGGTACAAAATTTAGGCCTTGAACCCTCACTCTCAAGCTCAGACTCGTTCCATGGCCTTCTTCGCGGCCTCAAATAGCTCTTTCACCTCTTTCTGTCCCTTCTCTGTCAGCTTCTCCATTTTATCTTGTGATTTTCGGGCATCATCTGGCCTGGCAATCTTTTTCTTAATGGATTCCTGGAGGCGTCTATGGATAGCCCCACGCGAATCACGGACACTAGTAACAGCTCGTTCCATGGCTGTCTTTGCAGCGAGAACGGCTTGGTCTCGAGATTCTTTTGTTGGCGGCGGAATCGGGATATTGAGTTGGAGGCCATTATGGGGGTCGTGTTGAGGCGTCAAGGATAAGCTGGAGGAAAGAATCGCCGAAGATATGGGTTTCACATACTGTGGAAAGATGAATCAGACCGGGGCGAAATTGAGGTTTTCTATCAATGTCCAGACATACGTTTTCCTCAGAGACCAAAACAGTTACCATTCGTCCACCTTTGGGGACAACCTGGGCAAGTTCTCCCAGCTTCGCCGTTTCCTTGGCTCCCTTGCTCAACTGGACACGAAGGCCCTCGATGGTCTCCGTGCTCAACCTCCCTCTCATGCGGAGTCTTGAAAGCTCATCCTTGAGTCGAGATGCTGCGGCCGCAATTCCGTGTTCGAGTTGTGTAAGGTCTAGCGGGTCCGCGGGCGCGGAATTTGCCTGAGAAGAGATCGCTTCAGAGCCTGTTTGCCTCAGGATGTCCCGTTTCTTACTTTTATTTAAGAATGGCGAATTGGAGAAGTTCCGTAGAAAGGCATGGCGACGGAGTTCTATCCCATATACGACTTGGGAATGGGATGCTTTAAAAAAAGGCAAAAATTGTTGTGAAAAAATTGTAGGATGACGCATCATTATGGTACGGGGTTTTTGATAGTAAAGCATAATTGGCTGTTAAAGACTTAGATGAAAGATCTCAACTGACGGATACTGATACGGAGGTATAAACTCCCATAAGGTAACTGGCTGGTGATGCCAAGAAACTGTGAGGGCAAATCTTGCTCCACTTTATCAATTCGAATTTCTCCATCCCTTGAATTTGCCTGGGATTAACTGCCGAGGCATTATTGAAAGTCGATCCTAGACTTCCTTGTAGGTAGCTACAATATTTCGGATATCTTAGAAGATACAGTTGCAAGGGGTCTACATATATTTTCATTATAGACAAACTCGTCGAAATCATTAAAGCTCCAAGCTACCCTCACGTATAAAATCTAGAAGATACTTTTGATAACGATCACTCCCTCAACCCATGCCAAGTAATTCCAGCCCGGAATCCTCACTATGTCCAACTCGCAGGTATTAAGTCATGCCGCCATAAATCCGACCTTTACCGCGTGGCCATAGCCTTGGTAATGAGTCTCTTGAGAGCCAGCTCCTTCTTCTTCAGGTCGTCTGGGGTCGAATCCTCGACCTCGAGCTGTGCCATAGCATCGCTGAGTGCGGACTCGATCTTCTCTCTGTTACCACGCTTAAGCTTCATCGACATGGTGGGGTCAGAGACGATCTCCTCAACACGGGAGATGTACGACTCGAGCTGTTGCCGAGATTCGAATCGCTTGGTGAAGGCATCGTCGCTAGTCTTGAACTTGGCGGCATCTTTGCAAAAAAGAATAAAATCAGTGACGCTCTAGATTTGTGGGGGAGACAATAGAGAGGAGTTGACTCACCGTCAATCATCTGCTCAATCTCAGTGGTAGAAAGTTTGCCGACAGCGTTAGAGATAGTGATGTTTGCACTACGACCAGAGGACTTCTCCGTGGCAGTGACCTTGAGGATACCGTTGACGTCGACCTCAAAAACACACTCCAGAGCAGCTTCTCCAGCTCTCATGGGCGGAATGGGAGCCAGGGTGAACTCGCCCAGAGAGGTGTTGTCGGCGCAGTTAGTACGCTCTCCCTGGAACACAGGGAACTGCACAGTGGTCTGGTTATCCACCACGGTGGTGAAAGTACGCTTCTTGATGGTGGGGACAGTCTGACCACGGGAAACCACGGGAGCGAAAATGTTGCCCTCCATAGCGACACCAAGAGAAAGAGGAACGACATCCAAAAGGAGAAGATCCTGTGTTTCAGCGGATGTGGCCTTTCCGGAAAGGATACCAGCCTGGACGGCAGCACCATAAGCAACGGCCTCATCGGGGTTGATACTCTGCAAGTATTGTAAGTTTTATCCATATCTATAATACCAGGATGTTCAAAGAACAACTCACCTTCTCAAGCTTCTTACCGTCGAAGAAATCGCTGAGGAGCTTCTGGATGCGAGGAATACGGGTGGAACCACCAACGAGCACAATCTCATCGACTTTCTCCTTTCCGAGACCAGAATCCTTCAGGACCTGCTGAACTGGCTCAAGGGTGCCAGAGAATGACTTGGCATTGAGATCCTCAAAGCGAGCACGAGTGATGGAAGTGTTGAAATCCTCACCATCGAATAATGAGTCGATTTCGACGGAGGTCTGAGTTGCGTTGGAAAGAGTGCGCTTGGCACGCTCACAGGCGGTTCTTAGACGACGCAGAGCCCTTGCATCACCAGAAAGGTCCTTGCCAGTCTTCTTCTGGAACTCCTTCTTAAAGTGCTCAAGAAGGTTCGTATCAAAGTCCTGACCACCAAGGTGAGTATCACCAGCAGTCGCCTTGACTGTGAAAACTCCACCTTGGATGTTCAGCAAGCTGACATCGAAGGTACCACCGCCAAGATCGTAGATCAAAACATTACGCTCCTTCTCAGACTTTCCAGAGCCTAGACCATAGGCAATAGCAGCGGCGGTAGGTTCGTTGATGATGCGGAGAACATTGAGACCAGAGATGGCACCAGCATCCTTGGTAGCCTGACGCTGGTTGTCGTTGAAGTAGGCTGGGACAGTAATAACAGCCTTCTCAACCTTTTTTCCAAGTTTAGTCTCAGCGACTTCTTTCATCTATTTATAGGTCGTGTTAGTATTTGATTGATCAAGCAGTGTAGCAAACTGAAGTAAATAAAATGGACGTTGCCTACCTTCATTAGAACCATGGATGAGATTTCTTGGGGAGTGAAAGTCTTGGTCTCTCCGAGGTACTCGACTTCGACGGTGGGGTTTCCACCCTGGTCAACAACCTTGAAGGGCCAAGACTCAACGTCCTTCTTGACGATAGGGTCCTCGTAGCGTCGGCCAATGAGGCGCCTAGAGAGAAGGAATGAAGTCAGGTTTCGAGGGTTCTACACTGGTCTCAATCTCAACTTACTTGATATCAAAGATGGTGTTCTCGGGGTTCATGGCCGCCTGATTCTTTGCCGCCTCGCCAATCAAACGCTCCTTATCGGTGAAAGAGACGAAAGAGGGAGTTGTGTAGCTACCCTGTTCATTGGCAACTAAACGCGAGGTTGGTAAATTGTCTCGTCAAATGCACTTATTTTTCAAACATACTGATTTCCACATTTGTGCCCTCATAGTTGGCAACACAAGAGTAGGTTGTGCCTGGGTTGGCTGTCAGCGAGACCAAAAGGGTTCGGAAGGGAGAACAGAAGATTATCGGAGCATACCAAGGTCAATGCCGATGGCGCCTTCGTAAACCTCGTCAGACATTTTGACAGGGGGAGGGAAAGGTGTGTAAGTATGTAGGTCTTAAAGGCGGGTGGTTAATTGAAAAGGGGAGAAGGTAGACTCGAGGGTGTTATATATCCGCTTCCAGCCTTTGAAGTGGGAGCGGTAAAATTTTGGAGGGCAAAAAAAATAACCCACTTTCGAAACTTTTTTTTTTGCCTCGCGTCCTCGGTTGGATACCCAGGATTATGGTTGGCGGGGCTATCGGAAGGAAACAGGATTAGATAAGCCAGCATCACGGCTGCGATTAGCTTATCGGGCCGGGCACTTTCAGGCTTTCAGGCTTCCCAACATGCGGCCCATCCAACTGAACCAAAACTGAGTAGCGCTTAATTGCAATAGAATATTGGTAAAACTACACCGTAAATGCAAGTAGAATTGGTACTATAGTACGGGGAATATAAGTCTCTGGTAATACCAGGGAAGGCATCATATGTAGCAAGCTTAAATACGCCCAGGTACAGCAGGTGCCCAAAAATAAACCCATACAGCACTTTCTACTACTATTGGAGGAGCACTAATAATTACCATACCAGAATCAATGGTGTTCCCAGTGTGTCATGACGTGCAGAACCCAGATATCGAATTCCCAATAGTAGGTCATTACTTAGGATTCGACAAATAGATCGATGGTGGTCTGGCTCTTTCTGGTACTTAGTAGTAATGGTTCCCTTCGAATGGAACTTAGCAGTATTTCGGTTGGTAAAAAAGAATCGATACCTGAGGCATGAATTTGGCTGATAAGTCAACAACACAAGTCGGACAACTCTAAAAGCCCGCAACCTGAGACCAAAGCTCTGGGTCAACACACAACGCCCCATTCAGCCAGCAATCCCACCACCCGCTAATACAGTTTCGCATTGATACTCAACTTAAAAAGACAACACGGTAAGAAATTCGGCCCCTAACAATGAGTTGCTCTCACTAGGGGTGAAGTGATCCAGGTTCCTCTTCCGCCCATATAAGACCTGCCTGAGAAACGATCAATCGGACAACTCGTTTCACTTGAACATATATATTCTTCATATTTCCGGCCTCCTACTGTAATACACTTTTATCACACCGCTGTCACGACGCCAAGAGCATATTCAATCGCTATCCATTGACCAAATGGAGATCGATCCTAGCCGGAGGAACAAAAAGCCCCGCCCTTTGCTAGAATCTGAGCGCGAGAGGCTAGACGAGTTTATCGATTCTATTCACTACTCAGCAAGGTGTGTACGTTTAGTTGCACCACAGCCAGCTTCTTTAACACGCGCAGATACTCCGATGACCAATTTGAATACCGTCACGTTCAGCTACCAAAGAACATGCTAAAAAAAATTCCCGCCGACTATTTTGACAGCTCAAAAGGGACACTCAAACTATTATGGGAGGAAGAATGGCGAGCTCTTGGCATTACTCAGGTATGCAGTAGCCAACAAATAATCATGCCGTGGTGAAACAACTGACCTGGAATTTAATAGAGTCTGGGATGGGAACACTACGAGGTTCACGAACCGGAGCCACATATTCTTCTGTTCAAGTATGGCCACGGTTAGAACAATTACCTTATTACCTACTAGACTGACAGTGCGCGCAGACGGCCTCTGAATTACCAGCCACCAATTTCACAATAACTATCCATTTCGAAGGTTATCAACACCACGCCCATCTTTGGCAGTTGAACACGCGTCGAAAGACCGAGATACTAAGGAAGGGACATCTTGACATGCTCTGTTGCGCAAAACAAATGCATATTATAATCACCCCAGAGCAATCCGATACTCCATGCAAGAAGTTCCAAATGAAATACGGTATGATTCATATAAGCAAGACCTCTCGCCCATCCAATAAAGCTTGAGGGTCGTTAAAATCACAATAATATTCTCCACTGCCTTTCGGGTCCTGAGATATGCGTTCAAGTATTGAGGATTTCAAATTGCATTTTTGGCCAGCCATTGCTCCCATTGAGTAGGAGTGAAGCTGCTGCTGATTCCCGATTCTTCAATACCCTATATGCCGAAAGTCAGTGTTTTTTCAAACGCGGGGAATTGTGGCTTAGGTATCGCACATTGAAATACGCTGTTGGCGAAACATGAACACCAACCACTCGGCCTGCCTGCATTCGGTATTAGCTTGCGTCAGTTTCAATCGAAATGGATTCCCGGGTGCATACTTTGACCATTAACTTGATATCATTCGTGACCTCATTGCCGGTGTTCAATTGTCCTTCCTGGCCAGTTCGGTCGGCAACTATCAACAGTTCCAAAATGTTGTTCTTATCTATGCCAACACTTTCTGCGACTTTTGCAAGCCTTTCATACGTTTGATTGCGGGTTTCGTTGACTACATTCAGATCGAAAAATTCTTGTTGGTGTTCGAACAAGGCCGCACTGAACTTCCAGAATTTATCTGGGGCTATCTTGAGAACCGCGGCGCCAGCTTCGTGCGTGAGTGTTGATGCCGGATGCCATGGTTGAATGTGCTGGCGGAAGATAACCTGGAGGCGTGACTGATATCTTTCGGTGATTATGGGCCGGGCCGCAGTGTAAAAGGTCTTGAATAGCTTCGCGGAGTACTAGGTAAATGCAGTGTTCAGTATTGGCAACTTCTAGGTAGTAATTCGTGACTGACAGGGCAAACGTAGTCGAGATCTTTCCAGTACATCGAAAACCTGTCAGCGTTGCTCTACTCCTTTTTTTGGGCGGGGGGGAGGGGCTAACAAACACAGTTCAAGCGTATGTTGTTGCTGATGACCGCCAAGAGGTATCAACTTCTGTCCAGTGAATCTCGGGGCAAGTGCCATTATTACTGTATTTGTCTTCCAATCTCTTATGTGATTCCTACTAGAAGTTGTTAACGGTGAGCGCGGCCCTTTAGTCGAAGATAAAAAGGTCAATATGGATTCCCTGAATGTCTTCCTTAACCTTAGAGAATGGCAGATTTCTTTGTTTAGATTAATGTCTACACCATACGGTATAGAGGGGCGGGCCATGGGGGTAAAACATGATGAGTTAGTAAGCATAGCGCAAACACTCATTGGGTTTCTCCAAATACTGTACTTAGAGTAACAATATATGCAACTTCTGATAGTTATGGCCCCAGGTATTACAGAGTAGTGATACGTATACTTAGTACATTGAGTATCCTGCTTTACTAAAAAGGGACCCGAAGGTTTTTCAACAGCTAGATACTGCAAAAGCCAATGTGACGGTGACTCGATAATCACAGCCACCGTCTAATGCGATGGATCCTTATTTGCCGCCAAGGGGCTTCTGCTTGAAGGAGCGAATGTCTTTGAGGTACATAGAAACGGATACCCACTCCGAGGCTGCTGGGTCATATTCACCCTCCACCTCGATTCTGCAGAACCCAACCGATCCGCTCAGGCCCACGGGGCCACGGACGGAGAGTGTCCCTCGTCGGGAAGCACGTAATTCGCGTTCCTGGCATTCATCAATGCGCTGTTTGAAAGCCAGTGAAGCTGCGTATAGATCTGTTCCAGGGCCAAACTTGGGTAAAGGCAACCACTGTAGTGTAGACAAAATGGTTGAAGGCCTAGATTGTCTGTCCGCGTCGGTTTGACCCGCGCTATTCTGGGGACTAGCCGGCGGGAAAAGCTGCGAGTCTGGCCGCGAAGCATCACCGAGCTTGTCCAATGTCGTAAAGTCAGATGGCAGTAACGTCTTCGAAGATGAGTCGGGCAGGCCCATTGCCCTCCCATCTTCTGGATATCTAGTATTAAATTTATCGAGGAAACTTCCCCAGAGTATTGAATATGCATCCTTTACCCCAAGTGCCACAAAATACGGCCGTACAGACTTGCTGATGTTCTCGTTCGACATGGGTTTCCGGACCCACGATATCCAAGCATCGGTAATTTCCAACCTATCTAATCGTGAGAGGCATGAATAACTCCAGATAGTGAGCGTACGTACCCTGGCTGATAGTATTCTGGCGGTGCACGGGATGGGAAATGGTGTAGCAGCCACTGTTGTGACACTGTGAAGGGTGGTCCCAACATATGTGATAGTAGGCTTGATTGTGACGCCTCAGTCAGGACGATAGATGCCAATTCATCTATATGTGTGAGGATAAAGATGGACATATAAGGGTTCGGTGAGACGGATTACCTTTAAGCAGTCGAATTTTCTCTTGGTCTTTCGAGATTTTGACGAACGTCTTCCACTCCGGATCTGATGCTGCATAGAATTTGCCCTCTTGTAAACGTCTCCAACCTATGGGTATGAAAATGGGACTCAAATGGCTTTGGTGCGGCTTGGCTGTTTTATCGGGCCTGGTATCTCCATGCGTGCGACTGTTGGGGGAATGATCTTGGACTTCTACATTGCGGGGTGTCGTATCCTGTTGTACTGAATCGAATGAGTTCCAGGTGCAGGCGGCAGCCCCAAAAAAGAAAACTCTGGAAGCGAACCTCCTGTCGTGATTACATTAGTTGGCAAAAAGTGTGCGCATATAGGCTGGAGCTTACCTGAACCACGGTGGTCGTTTGACTTTTACATAAAGTAGGTTGGACGAACGTGAAAAGTAGCGCTTTGACGAATGGGTTGTTAGGGGGGATCGAGGGCTATGAGATAGCGGCCTTAATGGCGGCATTGGTATGGCACATCTGTATGAGACAAAACGATTGCCCTCACCAACTTCACTAGAGTCTCTAAATGTGGAGCTCTTAGATGGTTGAGAACTCAAATCAGCTGCAAAATTCCGCAAAAAAATATCATGCGGTTGGAGAACAAGGGGTTGAAATATGTTTTGTTTTCTGAGAGATGAGGGTCAAAAGAAAGCATTCATACATACATTCTCATAAAAATAATAAAATAAAAGAGTAAGAGAGTAAGTTGGTTAATAACGGGCTTCTTGTGGATTACATATAATACTTGTCCCAGTACATCAGTTCCTATTCACAATCCAGTGCACGTGATCACGGTCCAGACATACTACGTACAGGAAATAATTCAGACCTAACAATAATTCCAGTGCTTAACAAGGCTCTGACAACCAGGGCAAATCACTCAATGTTCTAAAATATTATTATACAGGTACCTGTATAGAAGCCAACCGTGAGCAAGTCTAGTAGAAGGAACTTTTCACCACTTTCCCCTACTACTCCCAGGCCTCTTCCAGTATGCGGTCTCTCTTCGGCTTCCTCACTGTGCTTGCCACCGTCACCGTCGGAACAGCCGCCTTGGAAGCTTCAGTGATTTCTTTTGGCTCAAAATCCCAAGGGCAAGGCTTGAAGCCTCCAGTCACGTCGAGCGCCACTCTTCAACGCTTATTGGAGCTTCGATCCAAATCATTCACCACGTCAGCGTTAGATGGATCAGATGAAAGCAGCATCGATTTCTTAGGTAGATTGGCTGGAACTCCAGGCCAACTATTCGGCGCGCCAGTTGCCGAAGGGGAATTGGATAAAATCACGGTCATATTGGAAGGGCTAGATAAAGAAGTCGGTACGTCAACGTCACCTTCATCAGTAGTGGGAGGTATAATTCTAATTCTGATGAAATATTACTCCAGAATCTTCAATCCGCAATGAATATACAAATGAATTGGTGACTTCTAGATTCGCTACAGATTCAGCAGGAGATAATTTCATCGACTACCTTTTAGAAAATCGCCCTGACGGCATAGTCAGCCCAGAAAGCAAGCACTGCTCGTTCTACAACGACGGCAATGGTTACTTCCAAACAAATGAGGTGATTTTTTGGCCTGCTGATTCTGTCAACATATGCAAACGGGATATTGTGCAAGTGCTAATGTGCTTGTCAGGATTTCCTACAATTCTGTATTCCAGAAAACTTTGGTTCACAAAAGTTCAGTCGCAGTTTTGATAGCCAGCTTCTTAGCCAGGCTAGCATGGGCGAATTGTGGCTCAATACTCGCAAGGGAACTATGGTCGTACGCATTTCATTTGAGGTATGCACAACCTTTTTGGCGCTGTTGCATAACATCAAACACCAATGCTAACTACGGCTGCTTGTAAAGTCCAAGGCTTCCTCGGCCTATCTACACAGCCTGAAACCCCTTTTCTCTGAGCTACATTCACATTCACTGAATGGCAAGACAGCAACAGCAGTAGTCCTGCCTTACTCGAAAGCAAGGCCCAATTCTGCATATTCAAGGCGATCGCCGCACGTTACGAGGGCCGCTGCCACTGCCAGTTTAGCCAGGGACACCCAGCCCATAGTCTTTGAGCAACGAGCAGATATCCCGCTGTCCCTTGCGCCCGTCTGCTACGCATCGAACTCATCTTGCAATGAAGCAACAAACACCTGTTCGGGGCATGGTACCTGCTACGAGAAATCCGGCGACTGCTACGCCTGTCGCTGCCACGACACTTACGTTAAGACAGAAAGTGGGGTGGAGCAAAAGGTCCGATGGGGTGGCGCTGCTTGTCAGAAAAGGGACATCAGTTCCCCTTTCTTTTTGATTACGGGCGTCACTATAGCTATCATGGCGGTGGTGAGTGCTGCTGTCGGAATGATATTTCGCGTCGGGAACACTGAATTGCCAGGCGTCATCGGTGCTGGTGTTGGGCCCGGCAAAACACAGAAGTGAATATCTATGGCATATCTCATTGGCTGTGATACTGGCAATCATGCTCGATGGCCATTTATAATTCTATTATTAGGAAATATTGTTTTGTTGAATTTCACTATTGCCTTTTGACTAAAAGTGTGGAAGGTAGTATGAGTGTGGTTCCAAATGAGATAATCTTTCGTTCGGGTAACCAACCATGAATAAAAGCTGATGGAAATATACAGAACACCCTCGATGCCAGCAAAGATCATACAACCTCTGGGGGTACAGACATATGCAATCCGCAAATTGAGACTCGCTCGAGTTCCTTCCCGTCAAGAAATAAACCTAAAAACTGAACAAACGCCCATCACAGCATTCCCATATATTGGTGATATCGATAAAGAAATCCATTGCCCAAGCATGTGCAAAAAAAAAGAAAAGGAAAGGCCAAAATACCGCTGCTCAAAACTCCAATGTATAATATATTCCTTACAGCCGAGAGGAGTGCCTCCTAGTGGGCTCGACGGACCAATATCCATGCAACCCAAATCCCCTCAGACAAACATTCCAGATGTTGATGGCGGGGTCCGTAGAACATTAAATGCAACTAATTGAAAAGAAAGAAGAAGGCTTTAAACCCCATTCAGTGGGTTTGCCCGGCTTCCAGCTGGCTAGGGGTTTGTGGGGTATTTGGAGAAGTGTTGGGGGTTGCTGCAGAATCTTGATTTCTGGCTCTGAAAAGAAAGCGGATGTTAAACAATCGAGACGGCAACCCTGGTCCCCAACCCCTATTTCGTGGCCGGTCCTCCTCAGCGGTTTCCGGGGTTCTTTGTGTGAAGTGGGGCCACGCTCCCCAAAAGCGGCGGCCGGTTGGCCTCGAAGAATTAGATACGACATCAGAAGGTCTCTGTGGAGGCGGTCGGGATGATGCCGTGTGAGACCGGAATGGATTAACTCGCCCTCTGATAAAAACAGCTTGCGGTTGGTTTGGAGCAGCAATTCTGGTTGTGTTGCGTCGACCAGAACGGTCAGGCGTGGCAGACGGCTCAGCGGCGTCGGGACGGGGTTTAGGCGTATAGTAATCTGCCTTACACAGCGGACACGAAGCCCTGCGGCTTGTCAGCCATGGATCAACGCACGAGGCGTGAAATGCATGTCCACAAGTAAGGCCACGAATATCATCGTCATCCTCGATGATGTCAAGGCAGATGGCGCACGAGTCTCCAGGGCATGTGGCAAGGTCTGTAGCAACAGCGGTTGGAATAATTATTTCATCGTCCTCTTGTAGGTTACTATGATCGTCTGGGTCCCTTTGCTCTAAACCATTCCGGTCCGAACTAACACTGGAGTATGCGTGGCTCGGCTGGGTGAACTCTTTTAGACTTTTCTCTTCGGTCTGTGGTAGCGATACACCATCATCAACAGGCTTCGGCGACTGCAGCAGCGTCGAATCAACCCTCTGATGAGATTTGACCTCGGACTCAGCCACAGGCGACACAGTTTTCGCTGCGACGGATTGCCGATCTTCCCGGAATTCTCGAGTGTGACCCGTATCAGGTGCCGATATACCACCAGTAGTCGATAGTCCTGCATTTGCCCGGGAAGACCTCCACACTTTGTATTTGACAAGTGGAAATCGCTCGTTTACTTCGTCCATGGTCATCAATTTCTTTTCTCTTCTTCTTCGGTGTGTTCGCGGCATTGCGACCAAGTCTATTGGCTCGCCGGTCTCTTCACTGCGTAACTGACGATTGCGCTGGTTATATCTAAAGCAATATTTCACACCAACAATAATCCTGCAATTCATTATGGATGTCAGTCGTGATATGTAGAGTACAAGGCCGGGCATACCATAGATTTGTGAAGACAACCCCAAACCCAAGAGCGACAAAGAATAGAAGGGGAGAGCTTGTGGGGCTTGAGTTATCGTCATTTGAATTGTTATCAGAATTAGAAGCTCCGGGCGCTGAGCTTGCTGTGGAAGACATCTCGACGAGAATGTAGTATAGAATAAGGGTTGACGGAGATGCTAAGAGCGCTCGAGATGCGTTTTCGGAAAATAAAGTGCTTTGGATCGAGAGCACCGCAGCATCAACTTCGCCTCCTCGAGAGATAAAAGGGGTTCCACTCTGGAAGTCCTGACAGATCGTTGTCGACAACGGCAGTTCAATTCATCGAGTCCAAGGGGTTTGGTAGCTCGACCTATAAACGAGCACCTGATAAAGCATTACTGATAGCAGCTGCTGTTAAGCTGCAAATGCCCTTATACTACCCGGGTTTTCGCGTTTTCCAGTGGCCAATATAGTGAATTTGCGTATATCGAAGACAACCTGTCTTTCCGTAATGGAAGAGACCTTTGGCTGACATCTCTTTGATCACGGGACTATCATACTCCTCCCCCGTGCCAAGCCTGCGGTCTGGGACTTGGGGTCGGACGGGCCCCGAATAGGCCGTTGCCTGACTAGGCAATTTGGCCCGGCGCTGGCGAGGAACAATTTGCGAAAACAGCTAGAGGTTCCAAGGCGGGGCGACCGACCTACTTAGTACTTACGTCTCTGAGTTGGCTGACAAAACGCCTCCTTTTTTGCAGGACCACAACCGCCAAACTGTGTAACAGACTAACAGTACTCCAGAATGAGTACCAGCGGCGCAGGCCCAATGCAGGATGTGAAAACGAATCCAATTGTGTTTTTTGATATTGCTCTCGGTGGTAGGTCTCCTGCCCTCATTCCTCTGATCACAAGTTGCGCCAAGCAAGAGCTTGAGATATATATAGATGAACCGCTTCAAAATACACTTTGAGCTTCTAGCATTGTGCAGTATGATTTGGTAATGGTAGCCAGCGTACTTAGTTCAAGCTAACAATGGTCCTGCCTAACAGGTGAGCCTTTGGGCCGTCTGAAATTGGAACTTTTTGCAGATGTGACGCCCCGAACTGCTGAAAATTTCCGCCAGTTTTGCACTGGAGAAAGCAAGAACCAGCAAGGCCGTCCTCAAGGCTACAAAGGAAGTAGATTCCACAGAGTAGTAAGTACTCATATGCCTAAGGGGCCCGATTTAAGCGATTTTAAAGCCTCATTCATGTTTTATATCAGATCAAGGACTTTATGATTCAAGGAGGAGATTTTATCAATGGCGATGGCACGGGCTCGTGTACCATCTACGGAACCCCTAAGTTCCCAGACGAAAATTTTGTTCTCAGACATGATCGTCCGGGTCTGCTAAGTATGGCTGTGAGCAATTCCACACTTTAAAAGTATCAACAACATGAGACTAAACCTTCTCAGAACTCGGGGCCAAACACAAATGGATGCCAATTCTTTGTCACCACAGCGGCGACTCCGTTTCTGAACGGCAAACATGTTGTCTTTGGCCAAGTTGTTGGCGGAATGGACATTGTGCAAATGATCGGGAATACCCGTACTACCAGGGACAAACCAAACCAAGATGTTACAATCATCCAATGTGGAGAGATGTAAAAAGGAAGCGCTTTTCATGTCATTTAGGTCCCAAAAAAAGTTTAGACTTATCAAAAGAGACGAAAACTCCTGCGTGCTAATCTCCTTAAGACTAAAGTTTGAATTTGCTCAGGTATTCCGAAGCCAAATCGATGGCATTGTCAACCTTATCAGGGTTGATCCCGTTTCCAATGGAAGTAGGCCCTTTGCCGCCTGCTTTGCCCCCAACCGCTCTTGAAACAGCTGTGGCCCATTCACTGGCAGAGGCTCCCTGTTCACTCATCGCCTGTGGGTGGAGGGTATGATGTGTTAGATTCCATAAATCCCAGATGGTACAAACTTAAGCGCTTACCTTCGAGACATAACAACCGTGGGCGACACGACCATCTTCAATGCTGGGTGCAAGAACGTAGACGGTTTTATCCGCTAGCTTAGTTTTCACGTAAGTCAGGGACTCGCTGATGGCTTTGGCATTCGCGGATATCGGGAGCTTGGCAATAAGCCAGGACTTTGCAGAGTTTTCTGGTGCCTCGAAATACGAGGTTATACTTTCAACAGCTTTCTTGGACTCGAGTTTCTGTTGCGTCTTCTGCTCTTCGATGATCTTTTTGTTGATCTGCGTGAAGCGTTCGCGGAATTTCGATTTCTGTATAGCAGAGATTGAAAGCTGGTTAAGCTCTACCTGTATCTGTTTAGCATTCTGCTCTTTAGCTGGCCCCGATGGCATTGTCTCCAAGTGATCAAGTCGCTTCTCAAAGTCTGCGGCCACGCGTTGCACTTTGTGCGCATCCTCCCCCGTAACTGCAATAATTCTCCGAATACCTTTTGCGATTCCACTCTCTTCCAGGATAACCAAATCTTTGATGTCCCCTGTCTTTTTCACGTGGGTCCCGCCGCAAAATTCAATGCTAACATCTCCCCAACGCTTGTCTTCAACATTTTCCAAGATGTCGTCAAGTTTGGCACCAACAGAAACAACACGAACTGGGTCGGGGTACGTTTCGCCGAATACAGCCCTGACTCCCGCAATTTTTCGCGCTATAGCGAGGGGCACTTCCTGCGAATACACAAGGCAGTTGCGGCGGATATATTGGGTTGACAAACCTTCGACTTTAGCCAGGTCCACATCCGCAATGGCAGATTTGTGGGAGAAATCGAATCTCAGTTTCTCATTGGATACCAGAGAGCCTTTCTGTTCAATCCCATTCCCTAAAACTTCTCTCAATGCAAAGTTCAGAATGTGCGTTCCGGTATGGTTGTTCCTGATGGGCCACCGGCGAAGTTCGTCGTATTCACAAATAACAGTATCCTCGACGTTAAAAGAGCCATATTTCATAAACCCGGTGTGTAAAACATAGCCAGCGTAGAGCTGAACGTCGACGACTTCAAGTTCAGCTTGGCCGTCAATAATGATTCGTCCTGTGTCATTTTCTTGCCCACCTTGCTCGGCGTAAAAGTTCGTGCGATTAAGAATGACACCCACTTGCTCCGACGCCGGTATGTTTTGAGTGGACGAATGAAATGATTTTCCGTGATATATCGCCTTGATTTGGACGACCACGTTCCCTGTTTCGAACTTGGCATTGTCGTCGGTCTTCGGCACGTCATGCATCTTCTCCAGCTTTCCCAGGTCATGAACATCCAGTTTCATGCTTCCGGTAGTTGTTTTCTTTTGGCCCTTACTTGCCTCTTTGGCTTTCGCGCGCGCATCTTCAAACTGATGGTCATCAATCTGAAGGCCACGCTCTTCGGCCATGATTCGAGTTAAGTCAACCGGAAAACCGAAAGTGTCGTAAAGCCTCCAAACGTCTGCGCCGTGCAGTTTATTGTCCCCTGCAGCTTTTGCCTGCTGGGAATATTGCTCAAACTGCCGCTCTCCACGATCTAGCGTTTTTGCAAAGGATATTTCTTCCTCATTCAGTATCTCCATTACATCCCGTTGCTTTTGTTTTAGCTCGGGGAACATGTCCCCAAGCTGGTCTACAACCGTGGGCACAATTTTTGAGAAGAAGTTCCCAATTTCCACGTTGAAATATTTTCGTGCGTAGCGCGCACCCCTGCGCAGTACACGACGAATGACATAGCCGCGGCCCTCGTTGTTCGGCACAACTCCATCTGAAATCGCAAACATCAAGGTGCGAACGTGGTCTGCAATAACGCGATAGGCAGTGTCGATTCCATCAGAGTCGTCGGTCCCAAAACGGCCTTGGTATTCACGTGCTCCGGTGATGCTTTGAATCGTCTCAAAGAGGGGACTAAAAACATCTGTATCATAATTGGATGATTTGTCCTGGAGAACTGACACAAGCCGTTCGAAACCGAGTCCAGTATCCACATGTTTATTGGGCAGCGAGCGCAAGGATCCGTCGGTTTCGCGGTTATATTGGATGAATACATTGTTCCAGATTTCCAAAACGTTGGGATCGTCCTGGTTGACTAACTCGGCGGCATTCCGGCCACCCACACGGTCATAGTGGATTTCACTACAAGGACCGCACGGGCCCTGGTCTCCCATTTCCCAGAAATTATCCTTCATATTCCCAGGAAGGATATGGTCTTCGGAAACACCAACGGCCCTCCACATATCCTTGGCTTCCAGGTCAGGTTCAAGACCACCTTCTTTACTTCCCTCGAAGTAAGTAACGTAGAGGCGACTCGGGTCCAAACCATACACCTGCGTTAGCAATTCCCAAGAGTATCCAATGGCCTCCTTTTTGAAGTAGTCGCCAAAGCTCCAGTTACCCAGCATTTCAAAGAATGTCTATCCAATGGTGTCAGCTATGTAGTCATAGAAACCCCGATTTGATCGATAATCTCACATGGTGGTAGCTATCTTTTCCAACGTCATCCAGATCCTAGAAGCAAATATTAGATAAATCTCGCAGCAAGATACTTTATCACTAACATTATGCTTTCCACCTGCACGGATACACTATGTATATACGTTAGTGATATCTCCAGGTCGTCAATTTCCAATCGCTAACCTTCTGGGAATTAACCGCACTCTTCAGCTGTGCAAAGTCCGAATTCGGGTTCACCGTTCCCAGAAAAATTGACTTAAACTGATTCATCCCGGCATTCGTAAATAGCAGGGTGGGATCAGATAACGGTGCGACAGCAGACGAAGCAACTATTCGATATAGAGTAATATACATTAGTGGATGTTCTCATATTATCAACTCCTTTGCAATCATCGTCTTCGCACATACCGAACGTATGACCATGTTTTTGGAAATACTGGAGAAATGTATCGCGAACAATTTTAGACGTCCATTTTGGATCGGCCTGGGGAGTTAAAGCCATTGCCAAGCGTTGTGTGCTTGTTCTCGAATGTGGGATGGCCAGGTGTGTGAGGGTATGCAAGTTGTCGGACGTTCTAGTTTTCAATCCGAAGGGAGAGAGATGAGTCAAAATCCTAAATGTTCTCGAGAACTTCACTCCAAGCATTAAGCGACGACCTGGATATGGTTCAGGGCACAATAGGTTTTGTTAAGCAGTGAGGATAGTATGAAACAGTATCAGCCTCTTTTTTATAAGAGTTGCGTCCTTGCACCGTGCTTGTTTTGGGGAGATGGCGCATCAGTTTAATATTACGGTTCACGGAAGAAAACGCCCCGCCGACGGGGGACTTGATGATCAACCTCTGGCAAAAAAGTTCGGCCGCTTAAAGATAGGTATGCCTCAACAGGGGGTCTTTATGGCCCAAATTACTTTTATTTATGCTAATTCGTTGCCATTAGAGTCTCTGGGTGTACCTCGCTTGCCCGGAAGCCTGGAAGCTAAGGATGTACCACAACCACATCACCCGGGCGACGCCATGATGCTGGATGACACAAATACCACTGTATACATTCATGATCTGGAACAAGAATTGGCAGAGACCGAAGCTCTTGATCAGGCGGTCACGATATTACCTGGCCTGGAGGACAAGTTACCAATGACAAAACTGCTGGTTGAAAATAATAAGCCTCAATGCAGGGAGCTAGTTGTCTATAAGGAACCTGAATCGCTTACGGTCCCAAAGGACAAGGACCAGGTACGACGAGCATTGATGGAAACTCGAGAAAGGGCCCGGCTGGGTCAGCGAGCGCATCTATCGGATATGGGGTGGATACAGGGTCCTCGCTGTATAGACCAAAATCCAGGGCACGTCAGGAGCCTCCAGAAAAATGGCAGCCAAGGAGATAAGATGGATATTGATACAGAAGGTTAGCTGAGTAAACTATATACATGTCATTATTCTTATAATCGGCGGGGTATGAGACTGCCTTTGTTGACAAGGCAAAACTCTTAGTTAATAAGGAGATTATCTTGTTCAACAGGGTGTTTTATTGTGTTGATAGGGGTCTAGCTGTAAATACTAAATAATATTTCGTTTTTAGGAAGAAGTGGTATCTTTATTAATATATAGGGAGTTGGTGGTTAAGAAATATAAGTTATTGAATCAAAGCAAGCAGGTGTGTTGTATATCTAGTCTGATATGTTATGCACTGCTATCTGCGGACACTGTATAAGTGTGCCTGAGGGATACTGCAGGAACTGAGTAGCTATTATATAATATATAGATATATAAAATATAATAAAAATATAAAATATAAATAAAAAAGTGAAAAAGTAAAAAAGTGTCGCAAGACAGTGATCTTGATGAAATTAGTGAAGTGTTAAATTGGTTTAATCAACAGGATCCAGGAAGCAGAGCTAAAGCTATTTAACCGGAATAATATAAGTCTATTAGTATATAAATATAATAAATAATAGGAGGTCTTTAGTATATATTAATAAATAATAATTAGTTATATTATAATAATAAGATTAAATAAGAAAACTCTATATCCTTATAAATATATATTAACTTAAATAAAGAATAAAAAATAATATATATATAAAATAATAATTAGTAGTAATAATAATTTTTTTTTACTTAATTATTTTTTAAGTATTTTTTATACTTAATAATTACTTTTTTAATACTAGTGTGATAACAACCCGAGGTCGGTAAATATTGAAGGTATCAAAGTGCTGAAGTGCAGCCTGAAGGCTGACTTCTGATATTATTATTATTTAAATCTATTAGCTATCTAAGACTCTATATAGATACCACCAAAATATTAGTAGTAGCTCTAACTAATAGTAGAACCTATAGATATTAATACTATTAATTATATATTAAGAGCTCTAATATTATTATCTATTATTAAAAAAAACTATAAAGAATTATATTCTTTTTTATTTAACTAGTTATTTACCTAGATAATCTATAAATCTATTATCTATACTAGTAGTACTTTACTTAGTAGCTTAAGAGGCTTTTTAGTAGCTTTAAAGATTTTAAGTAGAAAGCCTATCAGTATTAATTTATTTATAAAAATAAAGAGATAGGTAGAGATATTAAAATCTAGTTATTCTATAATTTAGGAATATAGATATCTAGTATATTAATAATTACTAGTAATCTTAATATTATCTAAGAAAGTAAAAAAAAAAAATAATAGAACTAAGTCTTTAGAGACTTTAATAAAAGATATTTAATTCTAGTAAGCTAAAATTAAACTTAGAATAATATATTTAGTATAAGAAAATCTTAATTAAAGATTATTATCCTATTTAAAAAGAATCTAAATAAAAGTCTTAAAAGATAAAAAAACTAATAAATAATAAACTAATAGGTTTAAAAAATATAATTTTCTATAATAATAAGCTAGTAAAGAGAATTAAAATATATTATTATAATTAAAAAATTTAACTTATATTAATACTACTTTATTATTTATTATTTATTTATCTTTTTTTTATCTTTATTTCTTACTTTTTTATTTTTTAAGATTTACTTACTTTTTTTCTTTTAATTCTTATTATTATTAATTATTCTATTCTTATTATACTTAAGATTAATCTATTATCTTAAATCTTTATTATTCTTATTCTACCCTAATTAAACCTTATCTATAATCTTTAAAAATAGCTAGAATTATTTTTTTTTTATAAAGAAAAAGCTTCTATAGTTATTTTAATCTTTAGTAAAAGCTTAGATACTATTAATAATATTAATTAAGCTAAGTCTAATAAGTTCTTGTTTTTTAGCTATTCTCTAATTTAGAACTAATATTAGTTATCCTAATTCCTAGACCTAAGTACTTATATAGTATAAATCTTTCTAGTTATATATAAACTAGACTAGTCTCTAGATTTTTATAGCTATACTCTTATTAAAGATCTAAAGAATATATATTAAATTAATAATTTTAAGCTTTATCTATATAATAAAAAATTACTAGATAATAAGACTTATTTTTATTATTAAAACTCTAAGATATTTTAGTCTTATATAATTAAGCTTTTTTATTATTAATCTATCTTATAATTTAGAGTATACTTAAACTATATTTAATAAAATACTAGTAGCAGATATATTACCTAGTATAATTAAAACTTAAAAAATTAGAGTTAATTATATATAAAGTAAGTAATTATTCTAGCTTATCTTAGTTCTATCTTAATTAGTCTAGTTAATAGAAGCCTAGTAATAAGATTTTAATATCTAAAAATATTAAAAAAATTTATAAAAGACTTAAGATTTAAGATTTTATTTAAGTTAAATTAACTTATAAATTTATATTATATTTTAAAAAAATCTCTCTCTTAGTCTTTTATTCTTATACTAAAATTATTACTAAACTACTTAGAACTCCTTATATTTTTTTTAATAAATAAGTACTTACTTAGAGAATTTCCTCTTATATATAAAATAATACTAATATCTTTATAAAAATAACTCAGGACTTATAAATATTTTAATATATTATTAATATCCAGCTTTATATCCTCAGATTTATTAAAGCCTCTAGAACTTATAATTTCTAGATCTAGAAAGTATAGTATATAAAGATTTATATATACTTTTACTTTTTTTTTTTTTTACTATTTTCTAATTCTTTATAGATAATTACTTTTTAAAGCTGATTTAATTATAATCTAAGCTTATCTTTTTTTTAAAGTTTTATTTTAGTAACTTCTGCCTATTATACTGCAGCTATTAATTTATCTAATAATAGATATATTATTAAAAGATAGTATACTATTAAGAAGTTAGCTTTAAGATAGTTTCTAACTAGTTCTATTATTTCTAAGACTCTAGTACGCTCTCTTTTTAAATTTAATAATAAAGATACTAGAGGATTTAGATCTCTAAATTAGATAAATAATAAATTATACTTTAATTTTATTAAATTTAATAAAGTCAGCTCCTTCCCTGTTCTTAAAAAATGGATAATAATAGGAATAATACTAATAATAAAGATAATACTAATAATAATAATAATAAAAATAATAATAATAATAATAATAATAATAATAATAAGAATAATACTACTAATAGTAAAGATAATAATAGTAATAAGAAATTTTAGATATTATCCTAAAATACTATTTTTTTTTATTAAAATTAGTTTAGCTATAGCCTAGTCCTAGTCCTAATTAATTTAAAATAAATATAAAGATCTATTTCTATATCTATATAGCTTTTTTTTATAAGTCCTATCCTAATTACTCCTAGTAATATAAAATAATTATAATAAAAGATTTATTAAAATCTATCTTTCTAATATCTTTTTAAGAATAAAGATTTTTTTAAAAGCTTTTATTTCTTCTAACTATATTATTATTATCTAAGATAGATAAGTTTTTATTAAATATCTAGATTTCTTTCTCTTCTAACTCTTAAATATATTATATAGAGTTATACTTTTTTATTAATTATATTACTATTTTTTTTTAAAACTAAATTTTATAAGTATACAGCTTTCTAGCCTTTTATATATTTTTTTAATTTAGTTTTTTTATAATTTTTTTCTTTTTTACTAAACTTAAGTATACTCCTATATACTTTTATTATTTCTATTTTTATTTAGTTCACGTAGATAAGTCGGAGTATAAAAAAAAAGCTAATTTAATAATATTAATTATTTATTAAATCTTTAATAAATATTATAATATCAGCCCTACTTACTTTAACTTTAAAATTAATCTTATTAATAACTATAACTTCTTAGGTTAGTTAATAGTAGCTTAAATTAAGTATTAACTATTTACTAGATTTTAGATAACCTAGTTATCAGGCTCTTTAATTATATAGATATCTAATAGATATCTCTTTAATATCTAATAAAGACTATTTATTTTAACTAGAATTTTTATGGTATTTTATTATATATAAGAACCTAATTATTCTCTTTAAAAAAATATTTTTTTATAAGATTATCTTAGATTATCTAATACTTAATAATATATATTAGTAAGTATTTATTTACTAAAGTATAAATATACTAAATTTAGGTTAACTAATCTTTTTAAATTATTTTCTTACTTATTATATTATTCTCTAATAATCTAGATTTAATATTATAGACTAGCTTAAACAGACTAATATTAGCTATACTATATACCTAGATATAGATAGTAAATATAGCTTAAGATAAATACTTATTCTATAATTATATTAGTCTACTAATAAGTATTTTTATAAATATTAAATTTAAGAGTTTATTTAATCTTTCTACTTATTTATTTATTTATAAATAGTAAGAAATAGTAACTCTATACTTTATTTATAATAACTAAATATAATATACTACTACTTTTAATAAAATATTTAATTTATTATCTAATATAAGCTTACTTATAGCACTATACTAGATAAAAAGATTTTTATAAAAAAACCTAGTAATAATCTTATTTATTATATTAGAGATTATCTTAGCTACTAGCCAGCCTGTAGTATAGTTAATAGTAATAATAATTTATTAATTTTTATTAAGTATTATTAGTAATAGATTAATTAGATCTAATCCTTATTATTTAAAAGATTTAATATTTTTTTAGAATATATAATATTACTATTTCTTTTCTAGATTAGTCTGAGATTACTATAAGATTTAGTATACTGAATACCTATAGAGTACTATTTAGATATTTTTATATATTAAGAACTACTATACTTATATCTTAATAGTATCTAATAGTTCTAGATATTCTAAATAACTATATAATTAGTATATCTATTTTATAAATTAGTTAGAGTTTTTTTTATAGATATAAAGCCTCTATACTATTCTTATTAATATAAAATATAATTTTTCTAGAGTTTAGATTAGTTATATTCTAATATTTATTATAGATAAAGTATCTTTTATCAGTCTTTATACTTTTTACTAATAAGGTATTAGATAGTAAGAACTTTTTAATAAAATATTATAATAAACTATTTTTTTATATTTTAGTATTTATTAACTATATTAATATAAATTAACCTATAGTTTTTTTAAATTATTAAGCTATAAATACTCTATTACTACTATCTCTCTTATTTACTAGTCCTAATTTAATAAAGTCTAGCTGTTAATTAATAATATTAAAGATTATAGTCTTTAGATCTAAATAGTATTTAATATTTAGATTATAAGTTTAAAATTTTTTAATCTAGTAAATTAATCTCTTTAAATAAGTCTATATTATTATAAGATATTTTAGACTTTTATAATTTATTAATATCTCTATTATAATTCTATTTTCTAAGTAGTATTCCTAATATTAGAGAACTTTTTTAATAGCTAGTAATTTTTTTTTTTATATAAAATAGTTCTTCTCTATATTATTTAGCTTTTTTTTATTAAATACTACCAGATGTTATTTATTATTATTAGTAATCTAGTTCAGGACTATTCTAATAATTTATTCTAATATATCTATCTTAATCTTAAACTATTTTTTAAGATTTATAATAGCTAGTATAGAAGCTGTAACTAGTATAATTTTTAATTATTAAAATATTTTTTTATAGCTAGTATTTTATAGGATTAATTAATATTATCTTTTTTATTTTTTTATATTTTTTTTTAGGAGTTTATATAGTAGTACTGCTATCTTAATAAAATCTTAAATAAATTAATAATAATATATAGACAGGTCTATAAATTATTATAACTTATAAATATTTTTTAATTATAATTATTCTTTAATAATTTTAAGCTTAGCTAGTACTAGCTGAACTATTTCTTATCTAATAATATATTTATAAAACTCTAGTTCTTTAACTCTAAAGATATACTTTAAGTTCTTAATAAATAGTTTATTCTACTATAATATTTTAAGAATTATTTTAATATACTACTTATATTCTTTTTATATCTCTAAAAAGATAAGTATATTATTAAGATAAATAAAGTAGAAGTTCTTTAAATATAAAGCTAAAATCTAATTTATAAATATTTAAAATATTATTAGAGTATTTAATAAGCTAAAAAATATAGCTAAGAACTTATACTTTTTAAAAAAAGTATTAAATACTATTTTATAAATTAATATTTTATCTATCTTAATCTACTAGTAATTAAAAAAAAAATTAATTTTAGAGAAGTACTTTACTCTATCTATCTAATTAATAAGATCTTAAATATATAGAAGTAGGTATTTATTTTAAAGTATCTTCTAATTTAATAAATAATAGTTAATATATATTCTCTACTATCTATTTTTTTTTAAAATAAAAATAATAGAGAAGCTCTATAGACTAGATAATATCTAAATAATCTTGTTATTAAATAACTTTATAAACTATTTTTTTAACTTCTCTAGTTTTTCTTATAATAGAGAATAAAATAACTAGTTAATAAATAATTTATTATCTATATTAATATAATATTTAAGTTTATATTTAGATAGTAATATCAGCAGCAGCTCCTTTTAAAAAATATTAATAAATTTCTTAATAATAGTATTAATCTTCTTCTCCTATATAATATTAGTCTCTTAAAATAATTAAATAATAGTTAAAACAGCTTTTTTCTTCTATTTCTTAAAGATTTTTACTACTTACTTAATACTTATTAGCTCTAATAATAACTTTATACTTAAAATATAATTTCTAATATTAATAAATCTAATAATATAGAGATATTTCTTATTCTTCTTTAATAATTATATTTTAGATATTATCTAATTAATTTAAAGATTTATCTTTTTTAACTAATCTCACCCTAAGATTATATTATAATAGGATAAGTTTAACATATAAATTCTTATATAGACTTTTTATTCTTTAAAAATTATTAATAATTAGAGATAATTTTTTATCTAGAGAATCTCTTTATTTACTATCTTAATATCTAATTATATTATTTTTTAAAAGATTTAATAAGCCTTAAGCTGCTTAGCTAACTAAATTAATAGAAATAAATAACTAGCTCCAGAGTTAATAAGAATTTTAATAACTTTAGTAAGTACTCTAAACTTAATAGTACAGGTATATAAAATAATATCTAATTCTATAGTATATAGCTTAGCTTCACGCTTCTAAGAAGAAGATATCAGCAGATAATCTTCTCCCGGCAGGGGTTCTAATATATCCAGAACCCTCGACTCCCAGGCCTCTATCTTAAAAACTTTTTTTATTAATGTGATAACAACCCGAGGTCGGTAAATATCAAAGGTATCGAAGTGCCGAAGTGCAGCCCGAAGGCTGACTTCTGGTGTTATTATTATCTAAATCTACCAGCTACCTAGGGCTCTATATAGACACCACCGAAATATCAGCAGTAGTCCTAATTAATAGTGGAACCTGTAGATATCAACACCACCAATTATACATCAGGGGCTTCAATATCGTTGTCCACCACTGGAAAGAACCGCAGAGAATCACACTAGTAAGATCTTATTTTAATATTTATTAATTTTTATTAATATTATAGCTAGTCTAACATACTAGATATTATATAAATTAAATATAATTTTATTCTTAATAAATAAACTACTTATTAATAATCTTTTTAACTTCTTAATAATTATTATCTTTAAGATATTAATTATTAATAATATAGTTAGATTTAGTATAGTATTATTTATAAAAATCTTTACTAAAATTTAAAGTAAATTCTAATTAAGTAATAAATATAATAAGATATATTTTTTAATTTAATAATAAATTTTTAAGTTAGTAGGCTTATTTTCTAATATATTTAATAATAATAAATAAATTAGTATATTACTTATTAAACTTAAATAAAAAATATTAAGGAATAAGTAACTTATATCTATAATATAAATATAAATAAATAAACTTATTAAAATTAAATATAATTAATAAATATTTTTAGTTATATATAGTTTTTATTTATATAATAATATATTTTATTATTTTTTTAATATCTAATCTAATATTAAAGTCTTATTTAAATATATATTTTAAAATATTTTATAATATATATAATTCTATACTAAATAAAAGCTTATAAAAACTTACTTTAGTAAATAAACTTTATATTTTATTAATAATAATAATAATAATAGGTATTTAACTTAATTAAGATAAATTTTATATATAAGTATAATAAAATATAATTTTAATTTATTAAATTATATATTAAGTTTATCTATTTAATTATAAATAATAAATAATAGAGTAGTACTAATTAATATTTAAAATTTTATTAAATAAATCTTTCTAAAAGCTTAATATAAAATAAGTATATTAATTAAAAATAAAATTTTTTAATAATTTTTAATTATAAGAATAAAAATAATCTATAAAAATAATATTCTAAATAAATATAATCTAAATAAAGCACCTAAAAACTAAATTAATATATTTAATAAATTTATTAATAAATATTAGTATTATATTAAGGCTTTACTTATTATTAGTAATTTCTAAAATATATTTATTAATAATAAAGCTATTATATAAAAGATATATAATAAAGTCTATTAAAATTAAATTAAATAGTATTAGAATAGATAGAATAGATTATAATAATTTATATAATAGATAATAATAAGTATTATTCTCTAAATATATTAAATAATAACTAATATATTTATATAATAGCTTTTAGTCTTTATATAGTATAATTCTATATAAAATATATATATAATTATTAATACTTTAATAATTATATTTATTATAAATTATAGTAAAGATATTTACAGCTATAATATAAAGTATATAAAGTTAAGACTTTTAAATAATAAATAAATATTTTTTAATATTATCTAAAGTTTTATATTTTTATATATAAAATAAACTATCTTCTAGTATATAAGATAAGAAATTTATATTATTATTATTTTATAATACTTTAATTATAATAATAGCTTAAGTATTAGATAAATAATCTTTATATAGATATAGCTTAAAATCTTTAGATAACTAGATACTAAAGAATAATAAATTAATAGATATAAATTAATTAATAAAGTAATTAGTATTCTAGTTAATTTAGTTATTAAAGAATTTAGTAAAGGTCTTAGTAAGTGTAATATTAATTTTAAGACTTTATTTATATTTAAATTAAGTACTAGTCTTTAAGCTGTCTAGATCTAGTATAAAAATAATAATAATATAATTAAAATATAATAATTAAGATAAAATATCTAGTTTAATATTTATATAATTAGATTTATAGAATACTATTAATTAAAATTATTAAATAAACTAACTAGCTTATATTAATTATAAATTTAGGTTTTCTAAGATAATAGTTTATATAAATAACTACTTAGAAATATTAATAATAAAAATATAATTAGTATAAATAATAACTTATTTTACTAATTTAATTATATATTAAATCTTATATAGTATCTAAATAAGATATAATATTTCTAGTTTAATAAACTAGTATAATTACTTATCTTTAATAAATACTCTATTTAGGAATAAGATAAAATATATATATATTTTAGAAAATAATACTAAAAGATTATTATATATATAATTATTAATATTATTAATATAATATACTATAACTCTATAATCTTTACTAGAAGTATCTAAATTAATATAAAGTATAATAGATAAATTAAAATAATATAAAAATTATAACTTTTTAAATTAAATTTATAAATTATTAAAAACAGTAATCTTTATAAAAATAGAATTAATTAAATAAATATTTTTTATATATTTTTATCTTACTTAATCTTTATAAAATATTATTTTAAAAAATAATATTTTATATACTTACAGCAGATTAATATATACTATAAAATATTTAATATAATAATAAAATTAACTAGTAAGATCTATATAATACTTAAGATTTTTTAAGATATATAGAAACTTTAGTACTAGTATAGCTTTAAGCTTTTTAATAAAAATTATTAATTCTAAAATATTAATATATTATCTAAATAGCTATATAAAAAAAAAGCTAATAAATACTTTTATAGATTCTAGCTTAATATTTATATATTATAAGTAATTAAATACCAGTACTAAGTACTTAAAGTACTTTTTTAAGATTTTTAAAGTAATTATAATATTATTAATATAAGCTTTAATAAATATAGTAAATTTATATAATAATAAGTTTATTTAATATTAGATATAAAATATAGAATTAATATATCTTATAATAATAATATAGAATACTTCTTATCTTTAATAAAATATAACTATTAGATATTTTTAGTAAATTTTTTTAATAAATTATTAATAAAAGAATTTAGTAGTATTAATAACTAAAATAAATTAATAATTATATATAAGATTAATAATATCTTATTATATAAATATAAAATAATAATTAGATTCTAACTTTTTATTTACTTTATATAAATTAATTATAATATAGTTCTTTTATTTTACTTTATTAATTTACAGATTAATAATAGTTTACTAAATAATAAATATAAAAAATTTAATCAAAATATAATTAATTATAATCTCTATCTTATTTAGATTATAAAAAAATTAAAGATTTTATTAATTATTATTTTATTAATAGGACCTATATAGTAAATATAAGATTAAAATAAGTATTATTCCTAATTATTTTTTATAGAAATCTCTATCTATTAGTTTTTAAAAATATTAATTATTCTAATATTAGAACTATCTAGGTTAGCCTAAATATTAAATTAGTTAATTAAGTATTAATATTATTTAATTAAAGATTTATTATATCTATAATAGATAGTAATACTATTTAATAAAATATTTATTTTATTAAAAAATACTTTTTATTTACTTAATAATTTAAGTAAATTAAAGTATATATATTTTTTATTTTTAGATTTATTATTATTTAAGATATTTATAAAAATATTTATTAAAGTATATTCTATATAGCGCCTGTATTTATAATTTAAATTAAACTAAAAATCTTAATATATATGCTTAAAATTAAAATTATTATATAAATCTAGATAAAACTTCTCTGATTCTTTAGAATTATTATTAAAATATAAAAATTTAATAATAAATAAGCAAGCTCAGCTACTATATATTTAATATAATAAATAGTAATATAATTATAGTTAAATATAATACTAAAATAAGTATATCTTCTAATTAATATAAGAATAAGATTTTTATTAATTACTTTAATAAATATAAATTTATTATTTATTAGATATCTATATACTAAGATTTTACTAGCTAGTTTTTAATTACTAATAACTAGTCTATTACTAGATATAAATATAAAGTCTTAGCTAGCAGGTAAAGACTTTTATAAATATATAAATATTTTTATATAAAAGTATACTAATAATTTAGTTTAAATTAAAATATATATAAAAGTTTTAGATTTAAATAAACTATTATTCTTTATATAATATTTAATAAATATAATAATATTTCTATATAATCTAATAGTAGTAATTAATTAACTATTAAATATTATAATATCTTATTTAGTTATAGTTTCTATCTCTAGAAGTAATTTAATACTAGAATTCTTAATTAAAAAAACTATTACAGACAGCTTTATAAATATAAAATCTTTAAATATTTTATTAAAAAAATATAAATTAAATATAGTATATATATTAAAGAGATACTTTAATCTTAAATTATTAATAATAATAGACTACTTTATAAATTTAATTTTAATTCTAGAAATTAAGTATAAAAATTTAGTATTACTAATAGATTATAAGTATCTAATATTAAATATAACTTTTTTTATATATTTTAGTTATATTTATACTAGTTAGAATAATTATACTTTAGTAAGTTTATAGTAAAATAGTATTTAGTTTATAATTATAATTAGATTTAATAATATATACTTCTAAAAGTATTACTATAGATATAATATAGAAAGCAGCTATTAAAATATTAATTATTAAAATAGACTCCTCCGGTTAACTAGAGTTAATATAATTTAAGAAATATTTATATAGATATTTATATAACTTATTATTTAATTTAAATTTAGTATAATATATAAAGTAGGCTGAGCTTAGTATTTAAGATACTAAATTAATATTTTTCTTCATACTAATAATTATAGTATTAATAAGATTAGTATTAAGTCTAGATTTAATATCTATTTTAATATTAACTTTTTCTATAGTACTGCTATAGTATATAAAAAAATTAAATAAAAAATATTTAATATAGATAATAAATATAAATAAAACTAGAAATCTAGTTAAGCTTATAGATAAGGGTATAGATATTATCTAGAATATAAATATAATAAATTATTTTATATAATAAATATTATTATTAGACAGTATTTTAATTTTAGTATTATAAATATAATTATTATTAATTAGATATTAATTTTAAAACTAATAATTATTATAACTTCTACTATAGTTAGAGTTTATTTATATTAATTAATTTTAGTAAGATTCTATAAAAGACCTACTATATAAAAATCCTAAAAAATTAGTATTAAAATTAGAATTAAATAATAAGCTTTAGCTTAAGGTTTAGTTTTACTATAAATAATAGTTTTAGCTTTAATATAAGTTTTATAGGATATAACTCTAACTATATAGTTATTAGTAAAATAATTAATATATAAAGTAGAATATTAAATTATTTTAAAAATAATATTAATTAATAGATTATTATTATATATTATTTTAAAAATAATATTAATTAATAGATTATTATTATATATTATTTTAAAAATAATATTAATTAATAGATTATTATTATATATTATTTTAATTATAAAGACTATTATTATAAGTATTATTATTATAATAAGATTTAAGATTATTATTTAAATTATTATTATAGGATTTATCTTTATAGAAATTATATTTAGTAAAAAGATTTTATTAGAGATATTTCTTATATTTAAGTTACTTAAAAAATTAAGTAAGTAAAATATTAATAGTAAATTTAGGTATATTTCTTTAAAAATAAGTATTAAAATAGTTCTATATTATAAATATCTAATTAAAAAAATTAACTATATTAATTATTTAATAATAATAAATAATATTCTTTATAAAGAATTAAGAGATATAGCTAATTTTAATATTAAAATAACTATAATTTAGGATATATAGCTTCTATAATATTATTTAAAGATTTATTTTAAAATAATATAGTAAATATACTAACTAATCTTACTTTATAAAAATAATATATAAAATAATTTTTTTTAAGTTAATAAATTATAAGATAAACTAGTATAATATAGCTTTATAAAAATAAGCTTAAATATTTATTTTAACTATAAATTTTTTTTTATATATTATAATATTATAAATATAATTTATAAATATATTTATATTTTTATAATATATAGAATTATACTATTATTTAATAAAAATATTATTAATTATATTAGATTAGAAGAAATTAATCTTATCTATCTTCTAATTATCTATATAGTTAATAATAATATTAGGATTAATAAAATAGCTACTAATTAAAATATTTCTAAATATTTAAGATTTTTTATTATTAATAAAATTAGCTTATTAAATACTAGTAGCTTAGTATTAAGATTAAGATTAAGCTTTAATAATATAAGCTTTAAGCTAATTAATATAGGTATTAGTTTACTATAAGATAAATAATATATCTATTAAAATAGATTTAGGCTATACTATAGAGATTTACTAAGACTAGTTTTAATTTATATTATTATTAAAGAAAGTAAATATATTATAATTATTATAGCTTTAATAGTTATTACTAAAATCTTTAAATACTAGATCTCTAATATTATATTAATTTCTATATCTTATTAAAGAAGTAGGATTTTATATTATTATAATAATAGCTATTTTATATAATTTATTAAATATAATAGATAGCTTAATAATAATAATAAATAAAATATAAAGACTTTTATATTAATTATTATTATAAAAACTATTAAAGTTATCTATAGAATTAAATTTAGTAGAACTAATATAATTAAAGAATTTTTTAGAAATTAAGTATAATTATAAAAAACTTATAGATTAATATTTTTATTAATAATAGAAGGACTTATTAATAATAGTAGTAAAATAAGATACTAAGTATATAATAAAAAATACTATAATAAAAAAATCTAAAAAAAATAATAATAAAAGAGATAGAGGGTCTTTTAGTAGATTTTTTATTAATAATAGATAAAATAAAATAGCTTACTAAATTTAAATAAGACTAATTATTAAGAAATAGAGTAAGCTTAGTAATATTAACTTTAAAAATTTAATTATTTACTATTTAATAAAGAAAAGTATCTATATTATTAATTTTAAAGTACTTAATTAAATAATAGAATTCTTTAATAACTTTATAAATAACAGAATATCTTAATACCTAATTAATAGGATACAGGATAGTTTTTAATAATATTAAAAAAATAGTAATAAATAATAAATAGAAAAATAAATAAATATTTTAATTAATAAACTATCTAATAAAATAATTAGGAGATTAGTAGTAAGTATTTAATTAATAAATAAGCTTATTTAAATATAGCTTTAAATAATTACTTAATAAATAATAATAATATTAAGGATAAGAAAAATAAGTAATTAATAGTTTTACTTACTAGTATTATCTTTAATTAATAGTAAAGCTGTATTAAATAGGATAAACTTTAATAAAGACTATTAATTAGAATTCTAATATAATATCTAATAAAATACTCTAGTAAATATAATATTTAAATAATTAAAGCTTTTAAGATTTAATAATAATAATTTTTAGATACTTTTAGTTAGTAGAATATACTACTACTATTATAAGATAGATAATCTTAATAAAATTAATAAAGTATTAAATTAGTTTAATTAATAATATCTAGAAAGTAGAGCTAAAGCTATTTAACTAGAATAATATAAGTCTACTAGTATATAAATATAATAAATAGTAGAAGATCTTTAGTATATATTAATAAATAATAACTAGTTATATCACAATAAAAAATAAAAAAAGAAAATTAAAATTTATAGATACTAAAAAAATAAGTAATACTATAAATATTTTTTTAAGCTTTAAAATAATAAAAAAAATATTTATTTTAATTTTAGAATAGAATATAACCGAAAAAAAAACCATTTATAAATTAATAAAAATATTAAAAAACTTTTTAGAAAAAAAAGATAGTTATATAATATATTAAATTAGTATTATTATAAAAAAAAAAAAAAAAAAGCCCTGTATTATTGTGATATAACCGGTTATTACCTATTAATATATACTAAAGACTTTCTGTTATTTATCTTATTTATATACTAGTAGACTTATATTATTCTAGTTAAATAACTTTAGTTCTACTTTCTGGATCCTATTAATTAAATAAATTTAATATTTTATAAAATTTATTAGATTATCTATCTTATAATAGTAGTAGTATATTCTACTAACTAAAAGTATCTAAAAATTATTATTATTAAATCTTAAAAGCTTTAATTATTTAAATATTATATTTATTAAAGTATTTTATTAAATATTATATTAGAATTCTAATTAATAGTCTTTATTAAAGTTTATCCTATTTAATACAGCTTTACTACTAATTAAAGATAATACTAGTAAGTAAAACTATTAATTACTTATTTTTCTTATCCTTAATATTATTATTATTTATTAAGTAATTATTTAAAGCTATATTTAAATAAGCTTATTTATTAATTAAATACTTATTATTAATTTATTAATTATTTTACTAAATAGTTTACTAGTTAAAGTATTTATTTATTTATTTATTATTATTATTATTTTTATATTATTAAAAACTATTTTATATCTTATTAATTAGGTCTTAAAATACTTTATTATTTATAAAGCTACTAAAAAATTCTATTATTTAATTAAATACTTTAAAATTAATAATATAGATACTTTTTTTTATTAAATAGTAAATAATTAAATTCTTAAAATAAATATTACTAAATCTATTCTATCTCTTAATAGCTAGTCTCATTTAAATTTAATAAATTATTCTACTATTTTATTTATTATTAATAAAAAATTTATTAAGAAATCCTCTACTTTTTTTATTATTATTTTTTTTTAGATTTTTTTATTACTATATCTTCTATTATATATCTAGTATTTTATTTTATTACTATTATTAATAAGTTCTTTTATTATTAATAAAAATATTAATCTATAAACTTTTTATAGTTATATTTAATTTTAAAGAAATCTTTTAACTATACTAGTTCTACTAAATCTAATTTTATAGATAATTTTAATAATCTTTATAATAATAATTAGTATAGAAGTCTTTATATTTTATTTATTATTACTATTAAATTATCTATTATTTTTAATAAGCTATATAAGAAAGCTGCTATTATAATATTATAAAATTTTACTTTCTTAATAAGATATAGAAATTAATACTATTTTAAAGATCTAATATTTAGAAACTTTAATAATAATTATAAAAATTATAATAATTATAATTAAGTCTTTATTTTTTTTAATAATAATATAAATTAGAATTAATCTTAATAAGTCTTTATAACTTAATCTAAATCTATTCTAATAAATATATTACTTATTTTATAATAAACTAATATTTATATTAATCAGCTTAAAGCCTATATTATTAAAATTTAATTTTAATCTTAATATTAAGTTAGTATATAGTAAGCTAATTCTACTAATAATAAAAAATTTTAAATATTTAAAAATCTTTTAATTAATAGTTATTTTATTAATTCTAATACTACTATTAGCTATATAAATAATTAAAAGATAAATAAAATTAATTTCTTTTAGTTTAATATAATTAATAATATTTTAATTAAATAATAATATAATTCTATATATTATAAAAATATAAATATATTTATAGACTATATTTATAATATTATAATATATAAAAAAAAATCTATAATTAAAGTAAATATTTAGATCTATTTTTATAATACTATATTATACTAGTTTATTTTATAACTTATTAATCTAAAAAAGATTATTTTATATACTACTTTTATAAAGTAAGATTAGTTAATATATCTATTATATTATTTTAAAGTAAATCTTTAAATAATATTATAGAAATTATATATCTTAAGTTATAACTACTCTAATATTAAAGCTAGCTATATCCTTTAATTTTTTATAAAGAATATTATTTATTATTATTAAATTACTAGTATAGTTAACTTTTTTAATTAGATATTTATAATATAAAATTATCTTAATACTTATTTTTAAAAAAATATAGCTAAATCTATTATTAATATTTTATTTATTTAATTTTTAAAGTAGCTAGAATATAAAAAATACCTTTCATAAAATCTATCTATTAAATATAACTCTTATAAAAATAAGTTTTATAATAATAACTTAAATAATAATCTTAAATTTTATTATAATAATAATATTTATAATAATAGTCTCTATAATTAGAATAATATATAATAATAACTTACTAATTAATATTATTTTTAAAATAATTTAATATTTTATTTTATATACTAGCTAAGTTATTTTATTAATAATTATATAATTAAAATTATACTTTATAAAATCTTTATTAAAGCTAAAATTACTATTTATAGTAGAACTAAACTCTAAATTAAAGCTTATTATCTAATTCTAATTCTGATATTAATTTTTCAAGATTTTTATATAGTAGATTCTTTATAGAATTTTACTAAAACTAGCTAGTATAAATAAACTCTAACTATAATAGAAATTATAATAATTATTAATCTTAAAATTAATATCTAAATAATAACTATATCTATAATACTAAAATTAAAATACTTTTTAATAATAATATTTATTATATAGAATAATTTATTATATTTATATTTTAAATAATACCTATATCCTTATCTATAAGCTTAATTAGATTTCTAGTTTTATTTATATTTATTACTTATATTAAATATCTTTTATTTAACTTCTCTATATACTATAGTAGTACTATAAAAAATTAATATTAAAGTAGATATTAAATCTAGATCTAATACTAATCTTACTAATATTATAATAGTTAGTATTAAGAAAGATAGTATTAAGAAAGATATTAATCTAATATTTTAAGTACTATAGTTAGTTTACTCTATATATTAAGCTAAATTTAAATTAAAAAATAAACTATATAAATACTTATATAAATATCTTCTAAATTATATTAACTTTAATAATTAGAAGAGTTTACTCTAATAATTAATACTTTAATAGCTACTTTTTATATTATATCTATAATAATACTTTTAGAAGTATATATTATTAAATTTAATTATAATTATAAATTAAATATTACTTTATTATAAACTTATTAAAGTACTGTTACCCTAGCTAGTATAAATATAATTAAAGTATATAAAAAAATTATACTTAATACTAAATATTCTTAATCTATTAATAATATTAAATTTCTATACTTTATTTTTGGAATTAAAATTAAATTTATAAGATAGCCTATTATTATTAATAGTTTAGAATTAAAGTATTTTTTTAATAAGATATTTAAAGATTCTATATTTATAAAGCTGTTTATAATAATTTTTCTAGTTAAAAATTCTAGTACTAAATTACTTCTAGATATAAAAATTATAATTAAGTAAAATATTATAATATTTAATAGGTAATTAATTATTATTATTAGATTATATAAAAATATTATTATATCTATTAAATACTATATAAAGAATAGTAATTTACTTAAATTTAAAATTTTTATATATATATTAACTTATACTAAATTATCTATATACTTTTATATTAAAATATTTATATATTTATAAAAGCTTTTATCTACTAGCTAAGACTTTATATTTATATCTAATAATAGATTAATTATTAGTAATTAAAAACTAGCTAGTAAGATCTCAGTATATAGATATTTAGTAAATAATAAATTTATATTTATTAAAATAATTAATAAAAGTCTTATTTCTATATTAATTAAAAAATATATCTATTTTAATATTATATTTAATTATAAGTATATTACTATCTATTATATTAACTACTTAATAGCTAAGCTTACTTACTTATTATTAAGTTTTTATATTCTAATAATAATTTTAAAGAACTAGAGGAATTAAGTCTAAATTTATTTAATTATAATTTTAAAAATATATATTAAGATCTTTAATCTAACTTAAATTATAAATATAAATACTATATAGAATATAGTATAAGGTTATACCTGTCTAGTGTACTAAGTTAATAATAATAAGTTTTTATATAATAGACCCTCTATAAATAATAATAACTAAGTATCTAATACTAATATAAATTTTAATAATAATTCCCGAAACCTATATTAGTTATAGAATTAAAGAAATACTTATCTTATTAAATAGTCTATTACTAAATCTAGTATTTAAGATTAATCTATTTATTAAAATATTAAACTAGTATATACTTTCTCTAAGACTAGTATTTATCCTATCTATTTTACTAAGTCTTTTACTTAAACTAATATTTACCCTGCTTATTATAGAGAATCTAAAGTTAAAACTACTAAAATAATTTATTTAGATAATAAAAAAGATAAAATCTCTACTAATTTTATTTAGATATATTATATTAATACTAAGCTGGTTAAGTAAGAAATTTTAATTATAGTTAAAGCTAAGGATCTATCTAAAGATTTATTTATAGATAAAAAACTATATTCTATTACCTATTTTTACTACTTTAAGATCTTTAAATTAAATAATAAATTATACTAATATCTTTCTTATTTATATAAGAAATTGAATAAAGTAAAACCTACTTATAAAATATTATTTATAATAAGTTTATTAAATATAATTATTATTAAATTAAATATTATTAAATTATCTGATATTAATATTTTATATATCTAGAGATTTATTTTTATTATAATTAGCCTGAATACTATTAAATTATTTAAAGAGATATATCTTAATATTAGTTATTATTAATTAATTAGTAATACTAACTTCCTGTATATTATTCTAAATATTAAGATTAAAAAAATAACTAAAATTATTATTATTAATAATATTGGTTTAAATTATATATCTAGTTTTTATATTTATATTTATATTTATTTTTTATATTTATTAATTAATAATATTTTATTTATATTTATATCAATCTCTATATTTATTTATATAGCTAATATTACTATTAAGTTTTTTATTAGAATTAAAACTATAGATTATACAGATATAGTTATTAATATTAAATAATAATATATTATTATTTATTTATACTAAAATATAACTATTCTAGTTTATTATTAAAGTAATAATTAAATAAATTTTATTAAAGTCTATATTATATCTAAAATCTAGATATTTTTTATTTAAAATATAAGATTTTAATATTTATAAAGTCTATCTTATCTAATTAAAATCTAATCTTTAAATTAAAGATTTTCTTAAACTTAGATCTTTATATTTGTACTTATTTTATTAATAACTAGTTTTTTTTTATTAAAGTATCTAATTCTATATCTAGAATAGTTATTTTATCTAGATACTAATATATAAAAATTATTAATAATTTTAAATTTACTTTCTTTTTTTTATTAGATTTAAAGTTATAGAATTTAATCTAGCATACTTAATTAAATAATTATTTTTTTTTATTAAATAGTATAATTTATACTCTATTTATTTTACTTTAAAATTTAGTTTAGATTACTAGTATTACTAATATATTAAGTAGTTATTTATTAATATATTTTATATCTCTATTAAAGTATTACTAATTAAAACTTGCTGTAATATTAGTAACCTACTAAATAAAAATAATATCTTATTAAAAAATATAAAAAATATTATTTAATAAAGTTATAATTTATACTAAAAATTTTAAAGTTATTTTATATTTTATTAAACTTATTTCCTACTTTAATATCTGGGGAGATAAAATAAATATTAATTTAATTATATATATATTTAAATCTTAATAGATAGAAATTTTATTAAAAAAAGATTAAAAATACTATATATTAAAGCTTAAAGTATATTAAATATTCTTAAAAAACTAAATTATTATTAATAAAATTTTAGGTCTATTATATAAAATTAGAAAGCTTAAGCTTATTATTATTTATATATTTTTTAGCTATTTTATATTTATTATTTAGTATACCGTGTTTGATTCCTAAACTTAAATAAATAAAGATAAAGATTATATTATTATAGATCTATATAGTATAAATAAAGAAGTAAAATTTAATTAATATTTAATTTTAATATAATAAGAAATTATACTATTTATTTATAGATATAAGTATATTATTATTATTAATATTTATAAATTCTGTTATTAATAGCTAATATATTAAGATTATTAAAGATATCTTACTATTACAAGCTATTATAACTAAGAAATCTTTAGTATAATTATTATAAACTTTATTAATTCTGTTTTTTTTATCTAATATTAAATAAATCTATATTTTATTAAATTTAAAGTATTTTATTAAATATATATTAATAATATAATTATTATTTCTATTATACTAAATAAATATATTAAATATCTAAATCTAGTATTTAGTTATTTATAAAACCTGAATATTAAAATTAAATCTTTAAAAATATTTATTAGATTCTTTTTTATCTAATTATTTAGCTAAAGAATTAATACTTTTAGTTTAATAATATTTATTTAAAAGCTTAAAGTAATTTTTTTATTAAAATTCTCTATTATTTTATAAGATTTTAAGTATTATCTTAGATTAATTAGATAATTTTATTATTAAATTAAATATTATACTATTTAAAGTAAATCTTTATAGTTATATAAAACTAAATTATTAAAGAATAGATTTATTAAAAATTAAGTTTATTAAGAATATATAAAGTATACTACTATTAAAGAATCTACTAATATTAAATATTTAGTATTTATTAATCTATAAAATAAATTCTATAATCCTTAGTTCTTTATATATTTTAATCTTAAAAAATAATTTTATATTAATATTAATATATCTTATACTATATATAAAGTTATAATCTATTATATTAAGAATAAGTATCTTAATTATTTTATTTTTCTATTATAGATAAAACTATTATTTATTTTATTCTTTAATTAACTACTTACTAGTATTAAGTATAATTATTAGCTAATAAAATTTAAAGTCTTTTATTTTATTTAAGTTATATATAAAATTTACTATTATATTAAATTATTAAAATATTTTATAATTATTTATATTAATTATTTATTTATTATTAGTATATTAAAGCAATTCTTCTTCTAATTAGTTATTATTAAAAACCTAAATTATTAATTAGTATGTATTAGTTAATGTCTTTAATAATTTGAGCTTATTATTTATTATAAATTTAGATAAATAAATATTATTCTTAATATTCTATTATATTTATCTATAAATTTTATATAAAGATAGGATACTAAACTTATTTATAATTAAAATACTAATTTTTTAGATCTAGATAGCTTATAAGTTTATTATATTTCTATAATTATTAAGCTATCTAATAAATTTAAGTAATATTTAAAAAATAAATATCTAAATAATTACTAAGCTACTATAATCTTTAATATTTTAAAAAATAATATTAATATTAAGCTTTCTTACTTTATTAAAGATAAATTACTATTTATAAAATACTAGAATATTATTAATAATCCTAAAGATAATACTATAATTATTAATAAATCTTAGATTTATATTCTCTATTTTATAGTTTAAGATATCTTTAAGAAAATATATAATTAATATAATTATTAAGACTTTAAGAAATATATATAAAGTATAAAAGATCTTATAATTTATAAAAATAAAATTTTTTTAAAAAAGTATATTCTATACTATTTATTATATAATATAAATATTAAATAAAAATATAAGCTTTATAATAATTTTTAATTAATCTTTATTATCTCTATTTTATTTAATATATTTATTATAGATTTTTTTTTTAAATATATATAATACTTTACTTATTATTATTAATAAGTTTATGAAATAAATTAGTTTTCTTTTAAAATAAATTATCTTTATTATAAAATATTAAAATATAATTATAATATAATATTTTTAAGCTTATAATTAGAGTATTCCTTATTATATTATATTAAATTAAGATTATAAATTTATCTCTGCTTTTTAGTAAGTAATATATAAAGTAGCTAATATAATTTAATATTATATAATAATATATTATCTATAAATAAATAACTAATTAGAATATATAATATAAATTATTAAAATTATATTTTATTATAAATATACTATTAATTATTATATATGGCTTAGTCTCCTACTAAATATTATTATTATAATTAATAACTTTAAGAATATTATTACTAATGAAATATTTTATTAATTATTATTTAATCTTAATTTTTATATCTCTTAAAATATACTTTATAAGTTCTTTAAATAAGATTTTAATTCCTATTTTAATATAGAAGAAGTATATAAATTTACTAGTATTTAAATAAAATATATTTATAATATTTATTATATATTTATATTATTTAAATCTAAGTTATAAGTCTATTTTTATTTATATAAAGATTATAATCTATCTACTATTATTAATACTTCTTTTAAATTAAAATCTTATTATACTAGATTCTTTATTATTACTTATTATATTAGATAACTTATAAATTATCTAATTTATTTTTTATATAAAATATATATTTAGTTATTTTTATTACTTAATTAAAGCCTGTATCTCTAAATACTAATTTTTATACTTATAAATATATAAAGCTTCCTGTAATATTAAATATTTATTTTCTTAATAATAATAATAATTATAAAGTTAAATATATACTTAATTATTATATATATCTATATAGATATAAATATACTTTTTTTACTAAATATTATATCTACTAGTTTAGATATAATCTTAAGTATAATTAATAGCTTTATAAAGAAAATCTTATTAAATTTAAAAATACTATTATTAATTTTAAAATTATATAAAATCTTTCTAGCTTATAACTTATTATATTTTTCTTTTTTTCTTTTTACTACTTATTAAGATTACTCTAAGTCTTTTATATTATTTCTACTTATTAAGATTACTTTAAGTTTATTTTATATATTTTTTATTTTTCTTTTATTTATTTTATATTTTATTTTATTTTATATCCTACTTATTGAGTATTATTCTAAGTATTTTCTTCTCTAATATTTTACCTGCAGGTAAAATATATATTTTACTTAATATTTATATCTAATAAGACTACTATATTCTTAATTTAATTTATATTTATAGCTGTACCGCTGCCTATTTTATTAATATCTAAAGCTTACTTTTATTAATTTCTCTAAGTTCTTTACTTAATACTGATTCGGACTAGCCTGCTGGTTAATTAGTTATTCCAGTGCTGCCATTTCTACCCGGCCGCTCGCTTTGATTAAAGGAACATCTTCAACTACTTTATTAATCCTACAGGAAGACTACTTTTATATAGTCCTTTAATTAATATTAAATTATATTAATAGATTAAGAATACTACCACTGTAGGTAGTATTTTTTATTAATAAATAAATTAATTTTAAAATATAATTAGTTAGGTATTATATATAGAATCTTAGTATACTAATTTTATAAAGTCTTAATTAACTACTATATATTTTTAATATATATAATCTAGATCTATAGGACTATAATAAAAAGATAGATAAACTAATAATAATAAAAAAATAAGATAAAATATAAGAATATTACTTTAATAATTATAGAAAGAGATTAAGGCGGTCTATAGTAAATAATTATTAATTAAAAACTTTAATTTATACTATTTTCTATAGACGGTAGAGAAATACTCTAAAAGTAACTTTAAAACTAATTAATTAATTAATATTATTAATAACTACTAGCTAGAGCTACTACTTCCTAAAAATACTATTATATATAAAAAAGCAGGTTATTAGATTATAATTAATCTAGTTTAGAGATCTTTAATACTAATAGAGTATTTAGTATACTACTAGATATACTAGAATCTCTAGTAAGATAATAATTATATACTAATTATAATTATACTTAATCTAGATCTTACTAAAATATTATTAATAGTTAGATAAGACTAGTTAGTAATAGATTAAATATAGTATTAAAAGACCCTAATAGATAAGTTATAGTTAATAAATAGCTAGTTTCAGCTACTATAAAAATCTAGAGATATTAATATTATAGTAAAAGTACTAGTAGATATTCTAATAGTAGTAGCTAATATAGTTATACTAAAAAAGATTCTTTATTAATAAATACAGCCGGGATATATATTAAAAATAAGATATTTAAAGAAAGATACTAGGAGGATCTATAGAAGAGCTAAATAAATTAATATAAAAAAGAATTATAAGTAATAAAAAATAATCAAATATTAATTAATTAAAAAAACAGCTAAACTAATACGTAATATCTACTAAGATTAGGTAGAGAAAACTATAATAAGTATTAAGAAATTCTAGTATCTAGCTTACTAAACTAAAAATTATAGATTAAGTATTATATTTATACTAGTACTATAGGTATTAAATAGACTTCTAATTAATAATCTAAAAAAAAAAAAAAGATTTTCTAAGAAATCTTTCTTTTATTTATTACTAATATTAAAGCTATTATTAAAGAGATTTCTAGATTCTGCTATAGCCAACCCCTAAAAACCTTAATAATCTTAATAATAGAGATTTAGAGAGCTATTTTAAATATAGTATTATAAAAAGCTCTAGATTTAAATAATCTATTAAATCTTACTTTATAAAATATCTTCTTACTTATTAAAGACTATTTTATAAAGATTTTTAATATCTATCTTAAAATAGAATATTATTCTTAATACTTCTATTTCTTTACTGTAATAGTACTGCAGAAGCCCGGAAAAGATAATTACTTAAATCCTAAAAACTATTATTTAATAGCCCTGCTTAGTATTATAAAGAAAATATTAGAATTAATAATTATAGATTAGATTAATTATTTAGTAAAGAAATCTAGCTTACTATTAGAGAATTATATAAATAATTATTATAAGAGATCCTATAAATATATATTATATTTATTATTAGAAAGAATCTATATTATTTAGTAAATAGGAGATATAGTAGTTATACTATTTATCCTAAATACTAATAATATATATAATAATATTTTTTATTAATATCTAATCTATAATCTCTAAAAAATAATAAATATTTAGAGAGATTATTAATTAAATAATAAGCTTCCTAATAAACTAGAAAATAGTAATATTATTTATAAAAAGCCTGGAAGAAAAATATCTAGTAGTTATTAAAATATTTTAAGATTTATTACTATTATTAATACTCTATTTATTTTATAATATTAATATACTAGAAGAACTAATAACTACTAATAAAAAAATCTTAATTTTAAGATATATAGATAATATCTATATATTTATCTAATCTAAGACTATATATAAGAACTATATCTTTTTATATAAAATCTATATCTAGGTAGAGACCTAGGAAGCTATATATATATTAAAATCTTTATCTATAAAATATAGACTAATTAATATAAAAAAATAAATAATTTTAATATAATAAGAATTCTAATTATTAAAGATTTAAGATTTATTATAGACTGCTATCTAGAGATATTTTATTTAATTTCTTAAACTTAATTAATTCTTTAAGCTAAGTTATAAAGATATTATAATAGAGTTTATTATTAAACTCTATTATCTAGAGATTTTTTTTTAGATTTAAAGCTTAATAGTAAGGCCTATTTAAAATAATTTTAAATAAAGATAACTAGCTTAACTAGTATCTTAAGTTTAATTACTAGCTTTATATAGAATATACTAACTAGATATCTTAAAAAAATATATATTATAGTTTTAATATTATAACTTCTTTTTAGATACTCTATATAATTTATATAAAATATATAAAGCTATTAAAAAATAATAAAAAGAATAACTAGTATATTTAAAGAGATTTAGTATTAGATATTATACTAGATAGCTGGGGTCTTTAAAATTACTACTAAAATAGTATTAGAGGCCTGTCTTTATATACTACTCTTAATAATAGTATTAAAAATAATTATAAAACTAAACTATTTCGAAATCTAATTTTTATTTTTTTATTAGATACTTTTAATAGCCTATAACACGTGGCTAATTTTTTATTAAGATTTAAATATAAATCTTATATTATTACTACTCTAGTACCTAGAATATTATTTATTTAGAGATCTTAAAGAAGACTCTAATACAGTGTCACGGCCCAGGCCGGACCAGGTCACGAGACTCGCCCTAGCCCTGGCCACGTGCCACACTAGCATCTACTAGATATATATTCCGGCCACGTAGTTAGTTTAGCACCTCACACTTAGTTTTCTTGCCATAATCGACTTATTGCTTAGAATTGGTTCCAACATACAGGTAAAAGCCTAAGTCGAAAAATTATATATTTAATAATAGTTACTCTATAATAGAGATTCCTAATAATCTTAATTATAATTTTTAGAAAGATGATAGTTAAATAATATACTAGATTTATATAAATTAATAATATCCTAATCTATACTAATAGTAATAGCTATAAAGAAGGTATTAAAATAGTAGTAGTCCTTAATAAGTAATTAATAAACTATCTATTAAAAAGAGAAACTAACTATATAGTATATTATATAAAATTAATAAAAATTAAGCTAGCTTTAATATTAGTATTATTCTTAAAGATTAAAGAACTTATAATAATAATTAATAATTAAGTAGCTATTAAGTTTATATTAAGCCATGGCAGTAATTAGATTAATTTATAGTTAAATAAATTATTTATCTACTAAATTAACTATATATTTAGGGCTAGATAGTCTAGATTTACTAGTTACTAGGCTATAAAAGTATTCCTAGTAATAAGCTAGTAGATAAGATAATAAAGTACATAATAAAGTAAATTATAAATATAAAAAATATAGTACTACTAAGATTATAAAGAATCTTTAAATATTTATTAGTCTTATTAATAAAGTAGTACTTGTGCGGGCTTACTTAAAAAATCTAGCAGAGCTTATAAACTAATAATAATTATAAAAATTATATATAAAAAATACTATTAGATATTATTAAATAAGTACTAGAACTATATAAGGATATTCTGTATATATATAATTTAATATTAATATAAATATAGATAGATAAGATAGTACTTGTAAATTATTTAGATATTTTTAATATTATAGAAATTATTATATATCTTTATAGGGGAGTTATATAGATTATTTAATATATTTTAATAGTATATATTCATTATACTAATTTATAATTAAGTATACTATAGAAGGATAGGTGAATTACTAACTATTAATAATTATTTAAGATTAATAGTAAGCTAGACCTTGCCTGTAAAGTCTTAAAGTTTATAATATAAATATAACTTCTAAGCTAATTTAAAAGTATTAAAAAGCTTAATTTTAATTTAATAAAAATACTAGTAGAGCTGATACAGGTACTATTAGAGATATAAAAAAAAATAACTAATAAATAGTTAGATTTTTATTAAATAGAGACTAATAAATCTACTAATCTCTAGAGATTAGTAGTAACTAATATCTATAAAGATATAGAGCTTAGAATCTAAAAACTACTTATAAGTATAGAGGCGCCTAAGGAATTATATATAAAAAATATATATAGTAATAAACAGTAATTAAAGAATAAAATTAATAGAAAGATCTAAATAGCTTTATATTATCTAGTTTAATATATTTAGATTATCCTGGCAGAGTAGCTTACTACTAGATAGGGACCTTTTCCGGCACTTAGCTATAAACTAATAGATCTGTGTATGAATCAATTAATTAATCAATCAATCAATCAAACTAAATTAATTAAAAGCTAAAAATAGAAAAGCTAATATTATAAATAATAATAAAATACTAAAAATACTAATAATAATATTAGTATAATATATAAAGTAAGATAACTATTAAAAATAATAATTAATATGAAAAAATATATAGAATAATATATTTAAAGCTTAAATTAATTAAATAAAGCTTTATAAAGAATTAAATAATTAAAAATATAAAATATAGATATATTATATATAAATAAATTTTTTAATAATAATATCTTTATAAATTCTTAAGTAAGATAATTAGTAAAAAACTTATTTAAATTATAGAAATTAAGAAGACTTAAATATTAAATATTAATATAATTATTTAATATATAATTAAGAAATAGTAGTTAGAAGTTTTTATTAATAAATTAATATACTACTATACTAATCTATAATATGACTTTATAAAACTTAATTTAATTTAGAAAAGTATTAAATAAGATTATAAGACTTATATAACTATATAAATAAAAAAAAAATTAATTATTAAGTAATATAAAGTTAAAGAAATACTTATAATAATAAAAAATAAAAAATTTTAAAAAAAATAAAAAATAAATAAATAAAAAATAAATAATATTTTAATTATATATTATTATTAAATTATATATAAATTTACTTATAATAGTACTAGTTATATAATAGCTAACTATATTATTACAACTATTTATATTTAATAAAATAATAATATATTAACTTTAAGTATTTATTATATATTTAATCTTAGATCGATCTATAAAGCTAAGCTTAGTGTAGAATTGTTTGGATAGTAGAAGATACTTCATTAATTAAAGCGAGCGGCCGGGTAAAAATAACGGTACTGGGATAACTAATTAACTGATAAGCTATACCGAATTGGTACTAGATAAAAAAATGAATAAAGATAAACTTCAGATATTAATAATAAGACAGGTAGTACGGCTATAAATATAGATTAAACTAAGAATACAGTAGTCTTATTAAATATAAAAATAAAATAAGATATTATATTTTATCTATAAGTAAAATATTAAAGAAGAGAAGACTTAGAGCAAGACTTAATAAGATATAAAGTAAAGTAAAGTATAAAATAAATAGATAAAAAAATAAAAGATATATAAAATAAGCTTAAAATAATCTTAATAAGTAAAAGTAATATAAAATACTTAGAGTAATCTTAATAAATAATAAAAGAAAAAATATAGTAAGTTATAAATTAAAATTTTTTATAAAGCTTTAAAATTAATAATAATATTTTTAGATTTAATAAGATTTTTTTATAGAGTTATTAATTATATTTAAGACTATATCTAAGTTAATAAATATAATATTTAATAAAAAGAGTATATTTTTATTTATAGAGATATATATAATAATTAAGTATATATTTAACTTTATAATAGTTATTATTATTAAGAAAATAAATATTTAGTATAGCAGGAGGTTTTATATATTTATAAATATAAAAATTAATAATTAGATATATAAGTTTTAATTAAGTAATAAAGATAATAAAATATATATTCTATATAAAAGATAGATTAAATGATTTATATATAAATTATTTAATATAATAAGTAATAGTAAAGAATCTAGTATAATAAGATTCTAATTTAAAAAAAGTATTAATAGTAGTAGATAGATTATAGTCTTTATATAAATAAAAATAAATTTATAACTTAGATTTAAATAATATAGATATATAATAGATATTATAAATATATTTTATTTAAATACTAGTAAATTTATATATTTCTTTAGTATTAAAATAGGAGTTAAAAGCTTATTTAAAAAACTTATAAAGTATATTCTAAAGAATATAAAGATTAAGACTAAATAATAATTAATAAGATATTTTATTAATAGTAATATTTTTAGAGTTGTTAATTATAATAATAATATTTAGTAAAAGATTAAGCTATATATAATAACTAATAATATAATTATAATAAAATATAATTTTAATAATTTATATTATATATTCTAATTAATTATTTATTTATAAATAATATGTTATTATATAATACTAAATTATATTAGCTACTTTATATATTACTTATTAAAAAATAGAAGTAAACTTATGATTTTAGTCTAAAATAATATAATAAAGAATATTCTAGTTATAGATTTAGAGATATTATATTATAATTATATTTTAATATTTAATAATAAAGATAGTTTATTCTAAAAAAAACTAATTTATTTTATAAATTTATTAATAATGATAAATAAAGTATTATATTCTTATTTATTTTTATAAATAATATAGAAAGTACTATTAATATTATATATATTTAAAAAAAAAAGAAATAATAAAATTTATAATAAATATATTAAATAAAATAAAAATAATAGAGATTAATTAAAACTTTTTATAAAATTTATATTTTTATTTAATATTAGTATTATATAATATATAGTATAAGATATATTTCTTTAAAAACTTTTTATTTTTATAAATTATAAGATCTTTTATATTTTATATAAATTTTTTAAAATCTTAATAATTATATTAATTATATACTTTCTTAAAGATATCTTAAATTATAAAATAAAGAATATAAATCTAAGATTTATTAATAATTATAGTATTATTTTTAAAATTATTAATAATATCTTAGTATTTTATAAATAATAGTTTATCTTTAATAAAATAAAAAAGCCTAATATTAATATTATTCTTTAAAATATTAAGAATTATAGTAGCTTAGTAATTATTTAAATATTTATTTTTTAAGTATTATTTAAATTTATTAGATAGCTTAATAGTTATAAAAATATAATAAACTTATATATATAATCTATTTAAATCTAAAAATTTAATATTTTAATTATAAGTAAGTTTAATATCTTATCTTTAGATAAAATTTATAAATAAGGATAATAAAATATTAAAAATATTAACTAGTATATATTAATTAATAATTTAGATTTTTAATAATAACTAATTAGAAGAAGAACTACTTTAATATATTAATAATAAATAAATAATTAATATAAACTACTATAAAATATTTTAATAATTTAATATAATAGTAAACTTTATATATAGTCTAAATAAAATAAGAGACTTTAAATTTTATTAACTAATAATTATACTTAGTACTAGTAAGTAGTTAATTAAGAAATAGAATAAGTAATACTTTTATTTATATTAAAGAAATAGAATAATTAAGATATTTATTTTTAATATAATAAACTATAACTCTATATATAATATAAAATATATTAATATTAATATAAAGTTATTTTTTAGGATTAAAATATATAAAGAATTAAGGATTAAAATATATAAAGAATTAAGGATTATAAAATTTATTTTATAAATTAGTAAATATTAAGTATTTAATATTAATAGATTTTTTAATAGTAATATACTTTATATATTCTTAATAAACTTAATCTTTAATAGGTTTATCTATTATTTAATAGTTTAATTTTATATAATTATAAAAATTTATTTTAAATAGTATAGTATTTAATTTAATAATAAAATTATTTAATTAATTTAAGATAATACTTAAGATCTTATAAAATAATAAAGAATTTTAATAAAAAAATTACTTTAAATTTTTTAATAAATATAATTAAATTAAGAGTTTTAATTTTTTAGCTAAGTAGTTAGATAAATAGAAATCTAATAAATATTTTTAAAAATTTAATTTTAATATTTAGGTCTTATAAATAGCTGAATACTAGACTTAAATATTTAATATATTTATTTAATATAATAAAGATAATAACTATATTATTAATATATACTTAATAGAATACTTTAAATTTAGTAAAGTATAAATTTATTTAATATTAAATAAAAGAAATAAAATTAATAAAGTCTATAATAATTATATAAAAGATTTTTTAATTATAGTAGCTTATAATAGTAAGATATCTTTAATAATCTTAATATATTAACTATTAATAAAAGAATTTATAAGTATTAATAATAATAATATATTTATATTTATAAATAAGTAGTATAATTTTTTATTATATTAAAATTAAATATTAATTAGATTCTATTTTTTTATTTATATTATATAAGTTTATAATAATATAATCTTTATTTTTATTTATTTAAGTTTAAGAATCAAATATAGTATACTAAATAATAAATATAAAATAGCTAAAAAATATATAGATAATAATAAACTTAAGTTTTCTAACTTTATATAATAGATTTAAGATTTTATTAATAGTAATTTAGTTTTTTAAGAATATTTAGTATATTTTAAGCTTTAATATATAATATTTCCAGCCTTCTTTTAATAAAACTTTTATTTATTAAGATTTAAATGTATATATAATTAAATTAATATTTATTTTATCTCCTTAGATATTAAAATAGGAGATAAGTTTAGTAAAATAAAAAATAACTTTAGAATCTTTAATATAAATTATAACTCTATTAAATAATATTTTTATATTTTTTAATAAAATATTATTTGTATTTAGTAGATTACTGATATTATAGCAGGTTAATAATATTTTAGTAGAAATATAAAATATATTAATAAATAACTACTTAATATATTAGTAATACTAGTAATTAGAATTAGATTTTAAAGTAGAATAAGTAAAGTATAAATTATATTATTTAATAAAAAAAACTACTATTTAATTAAGTATATTAAAGTAAGTTCTGTGACTTTAAATCTAATAAAAAAAAGAAAGTAAATTTAAAATTATTAATAATTTTTATATATTAGTATCTAGATAAAATAACTATTCTAGATATAGAATTAGATACTTTAATAAAAAAAATTAGTTATTAATAAAATAAGTATAAATATAAAGATCTAAGTTTAAGAAAATCTTTAATTTAAAGATTAGATTTTAATTAGATAAGATAGACTTTATAAATATTAAAATCTTATATTTTAAATAAAAAAATATCTAAATTCTAGATATAATATAAACTTTAATAAGATTTATTTAATTATAGCTTTAGTAATAAATTAAAATAATTATATTCTAATATAAATAAATAATAGTATATTATTATTTAATATAAATAATTATATTTTTATAATTTATAATTTTAATTTTAATATAAAGCTTAACAGTAATATCAGCTATATAAATAAATATAAGGATTTATATAAATATAAATAAAGTATTATTAATTAATAGATATAAAAAATAAAGATAAAAATATATATAAAAATTAAATATATAATTTAAGCTAATACTATTAATTATAATAATCTTAGTTACTTTTTTAATCTTAATATTTAGAATAATATATAAGAAGTTAGTGTTACTAATTAATTAATAGTAACTAATATTAAGATATATTTCTTTAAATAATTTAATAATATTTAGGCTAACTATAATAAAAATAAATCTTTAAATATGTAAAATATTAATATTAGGTAATTTAATAATATTTAATTTAATAATAATTATATTTAGTAAGTTTATTATAAGTATTATTTTATAAGTAGGCTTTACTTTATTAGATTTATTATATAAATAAAGAAGATATTAGTATAACTTATTATTTAATTTAAAGATTTTAGTATAGTAAAAGTAGGTAATAAAATATAGTTTTTTACTTATAAATAAAAGCTTAGCTTTAACTATAATTAAAATTTCTTATTTAGAAATAAATTTAGTACAAGTATAATAAACTTTAATGAAACTAATAAAGATCTTATTTTTTTTATTATCTAAATAAATTATTTTAGTAGTTCTAACTTTAGATTCTTTATAGTAAGTAAGGTAGTTATTAATTTAAATAAAATATTTAGTAAAATAAATAGAATAAATACTAGTTTTAAAGAAATTATATACTAATTTAATATTCTAGTAAGTAGATTAATCCTGGATATAGTATCTTAATTTAGTAGAAGGCTATTTAATAAGATAAGTATTTATTTAATTTTATAGTTAATATAGATTTTAGGAGTTATTATTAAAGTTTATATTAATATTAATATTAATATTAAATATTTAGTTATTATTATTTATAGAGGGTTTATTATATAAAAATCTATTATTATTAGCTTAGTATATTAGACGGGTATAGTTTTATACTTAGTAGGAATAATTTTATTAATATAGTAGGAATATATTTATAAGATATTAATATTATAATCTAATAGTATATAGCTAGTACTACTATTTAAAAAATTAATATAATAAATAACTATATTATTAATTATTTTAATTATTATTATAGCTATCTTATTAAAATAGTAAGTTATAGAATCTATTATCTTTAAATCTATTTTTATTATTATTTAAGTCTTAGATACAGCTAGCCTTGCGATTATTATATTTAATAATAAGATTTTATTATAAATATTATTTTTAATTTAAAATCTTAAAAAAGATACCGAGTATAGTATTAGTCTTAGGTTTAAAAATATATTATTAAAGATTTATATCTAAATAATTCTAAATAGTAGATAACTAATTAAATTAATTATTAATTTTAGTAGTATAATAGTAATAGATAATATCTTTAATAAATATTTATATAATCTTACTAGTATAAATATTAATATAAATATAATATATTATATATAACTTTTAGAATATTTAATAAAAGTTTAGTTTAAATTATTTAAGAAAATAAGATATCTAATCTTCTTTAAGAGATATTATATAAATAGTAATCTTTTTTAAAGTATTAAATTAGAATATAAACTATTAAATAGTAGTACTATAAAGATATATTTAAAAATTAATCTTAATAAAATCTTTATTTTTATATAGAGTAATATTATAGATATAATTAATAAAAATATTAATATCTTTATAATATATAGTATTATATATATATTTTATTAATATTATTATTATTAAAAGAATCTTTATTATTAGGAGGTCTACCAGCTGCAGGATAGTAGTATAATCTAAAATAATAATTATAATATAAATTTTTTTAAGCTTAATAATTTATTTATTAACTATAGTTTAGTTATATTATATAGTAATTTATATCTATTAAAGTATATATATAAGATCGCGTATTATAGATTTAGGATCTTAATTTTTATTTATAGGTAGGTTTATAGAGTTATCTATATATAAATTTAAAAAATTATTAAGGCTAGTATTTAATATAGTATAGGTATTTAATATTATATAATTAATATTTAATAGTAAGCTTATAGATTAATAATATATTTATTTTTTAGTATATATATAAAATCAGTAATATAGATAGTATTTAAGCTTAGTACTAAAATTAATAAAAGATTTAGTAGGATTAATATATAGTTTAAATTAGAAATATATATTAGATATAACAGTATTAATAAGATTAAATAGAATAGTAATAAATTTATTTAATATAATAATAGATTTTTCTTTTTACTTATAGATAAAATATACTAACTAATAAGAGAGATAGAAGTATTAAATAATAAATATTTTTAAGTTTTTAATAAAGATAAGACTTAATAAACTTAAATAAGATATATAGTTAGTAGTATATTTAATAAATCTAATAAATTAGAATATAATAAGATAGGAGTAGATAATATAGATATAATTAATAATATACTTAGTTTAGTATCTTAATAAAATTAGTCTTTAAGAATAATAATCTTAATCTTATCTTTACCTAGAATAGAGAATACACGTGATAATATAGTAGATAAAGTATATAAGTAAATATTAAAAAAATATATTAAGTTTATATTATTAGTTTCTAGAATATCTATTAATCTAATCTACTCTAGATAATCAGGACGCTGATTATAATATATATTCTTAATAAGATTGTAAAATTTATTAATAGTAGTATTAATTAAAGAATAATTAATTTTCTATAAAATAGAATATTAATATATTTTTATAGAGATAAAAAAAGAAGTATAAGTAGTAATAAATTTAATAAGATAAATTAATAAAGTATTAAATTACTAGATATAAAGACTTAATAAGGTCTTATAAAATATTTATAATTAATATTTAAGTTTAATAAGACAGAGCTCTGGGTTTACTAGTATTATAGTAAATAAAAAGCTTAAGACATAAAAAAAAATTAAAATATAGATTTTTAATAAATTAGAAATAAATTTAATAAAGCTAAGCAAGAAATTAATATAAATTAATAAGTTAGGAGTAAAATTAGATAAAAGTAGAATAATAGATAGAATAGAAGTAAAGTAATATAGTAGTATAAAATATATTAGAATATTAGAAAATAGTAGAAAAGTATATAGAAATTAAATTTTAACTTATATAATAATTTATTTAGAAAAAGTTTAATAAAAATTAATAAAAAATAATAATTTAAAATCTTAATTAATAGATATACTACTAGATTATAAGATTATTAAGATAGTTAAAGATACTTCATTAATTAATAAGAACAGCCGGGCAGAAATAGCGGCGTCAGAATAACTAATTAACTAATAAACTAGACCGAATCGGTACTAGGCAAGGAAATCAATAAAGATAAGCTTTGGATATCAATGATAGGATAGGCAGCATCGCCACAATCTATTATCTATTACTATTTCTCTTATATTATTAAAAACTATTCTATATTTTACTGATTAGATATTAGAATATTTTATTATTTATAAAGCTACTCAAGAGTTCTATTATTTAATTAAATACTTTAAAATTAATAATACAGATACTTTCCTTTATTAGATAATAAATAACTAAATTCTTAAAGCTAATATTACTATGCCTGCTCTATCTCTTAATAATTAGTTTTATTTAAATTTAATAAATTATTCTATTATCTTATCTACTATTAATAAAAAATCTACTAAAAAACTTTTTATTTCTTTTATTATTATTTTTTTTAGATTTTTTTATTATAATATCTTCTATTATATATTTAGTATCTTATTTTATTATTATTATTCATAAATTCTTCTATTATTAATAAAAGTATTAATTTATAAATCTTTTATAATTATACTTAATTCTAGAGAGATCCTCTAACTATACTAGTTTTACTAAATCTAATTTTATAGATAACTTTAATAGTTTCTATAATAATAATTAATATAAAAATCCTTATATTTTATTTATTATTACTATTAAGCTATCTACTATCTTTAATAAGCTATATAAATAAGCTATTATTATAATAATATAAGAAAGATCCTTTTTCTCTAATAAAATATAAAAATTAATATTATTCTAAAGATCTAGTATTTAGAGACTTTAATAATAATTATAAAAGCTATAATAATTATAATTAAGCCTTTATTTTTTTAATAATAATATAAATTAAAACTAGTTTTAATAAATCTCTATAATACAGCTTAAATCTACTCTAGTAAATATATTACTTATTCTATAATAAACTAATATCTATATTAGTTAGCCTAAAGCCTGTATTATTAAGACTTAATCTTAATTTTAATATTAAGCTACTAGCGTATAGTAAGCTAACCCTACTAGTAATAAAAAATCTTAAATATCTAAAAGTCTTCTAATTAATAGTTATTTTATTAATCTTAATACTACTATTAATTATATAGAAAATTAGAAAATAGATAAAATTAATTTCTTCTAATCTAATATAATTAATAATATTTTAATTAAGTAGTAGTATAACTTTATATATTATAAAAATATAAATATATTTATAGACTATATTTATAATATTATAATATATAAAAAAAAATCTATAATTAAGATAAATATTTAAATTTATTTTTATAATATTATATTATACTAATTTACTTTATAATTTTTAACTTAGAAAAAATTATATTATATATTATTTTTATAAAATAAGATTAGTTAGTATATCTACTATACTATTTTAAAATAAATTCTTAAGTAGTATTATAGAAGCTGTATATCTTAAATTATAATTACTTTAATATTAAAGCTAGCTATATTTTTTAATTCTTTATAAAGAATATTATTTATTACTATTAAACTACTAATATAGTTAACTCTTTTAATTAGATCTTTATAATATAGAATTATTTTAATATTTATTTTTAAAAAAAATACCTAAATCTATTACTAATATTTTACTTACTTAATTTTTTAAATAGCTTAAATATAAAGAATATCTCTAGTAAAACTTATCTACTAAATATAACTTTTATAAGAATAAGTCTTATAATAATAACTTAAATAATAGTCCTAAATCTTATTATAATAATAGTCCCTATAATTAGAATAATATATAATAATAATCTATTAATTAATACTATTTTTAAAATAGCTTAATATTTTATCTTATATATTAATTATTTTATTAATAGTTATATAGTTAGAGTTATACTCTATAAAATCTATATTAAAGCTAAAATTATTATTTATAATAGAACTAAATCCTAAATTAAGACTTATTATTTAATTTTAATTCTAATATTAATTTTTTAGGATTTTTATATAGTAGGTTCTCTATAAAGTCTTATTAAAATTAGCTATTATAAGCGAACTCTAATTATAATAAAAGTTATAATAATTATTAATCTTAGAATTAATACCTAAGCAATAACCGCGCTTATAATACTAAAATTAAAATATCTCTTAATAATAATATTTATTATATAGAATAATTTATTATACCTATATTCTAAATAATACCTATACTTCTATCTATAAATTTAACTAGATTCTTAGTTTCGCCTATATTTATTATTTATATTAAATATCTTTTATTTAATTCTTCTGTATACTATAGTAGTACTACAGAAGAAATTAATATTAAAGTAGATATTAAATCTAGATCTAATACTAATCTTACTAATATTATAATAGTTAGTATTAAGAAAGATAGTATTAAGAAAGATATTAATCTAATATTTTAAGTACTATACTTAGTTTACTCTATATATTAAGCTAAATTTAAATTAAAAAATAAACTATATAAATACTTATATAAATACCTCCTAAACTATATTAATTCTAGTTAAATAAAGAAGTTTACTTTAATAACTAATACTTTAATAGCTACTTTTTATATTATACCTATAGTAATACTCCTAGAAATATATATTATTAAATCTAATTATAATTATAAACTAAATACTACTTTATTATAAATTTATTAAAGTATAATTATTCTAGCTGGCATGAATATAACTAAAATATATAAGAAAATTATACTTAATATTAAATATTTTTAGTTTATTAGTAATATTAAATTCTTATATTTAATTCTTAAAGTTAAAATTAAATCTATAAAATAGTTTATTACTATTAATAGCTTAAGATTAAAGTATTTCTCTAATATATATATTATATTTAATCTATATTTTTCTAGTAAGATATCTAAAGATTCTATATTTATAAAACTATCTATAATAATTTTCTTAATTAAGAATTCTAGTATTAAATTGCTCCTAGATATAGAAACTATAATTAAGTAAGATATTATAATATTTAATAATTAATTAATTACTATTATTAGATTATATAGAAATATTATTATCTTTATTAAATATTATATAAAAAATAATAATTTATCTAAATCTAAAACTCTAGTATATATATTAACTTATATTAAATTATTTATATATTTTTATATTAAAATATTTATATATTTATAAAAGTCTTTATCTACTAGCTAAGATTTTATATTTATATCTAATAATAAACTAATTATTAGTAATTAAGAACTAGCTAGTAAAATCTTAGTATATAAATATTTAATAAATAATAAATTTATATTTATAAAAGTAGTTAATAAAAGTTTTATTTTTATATTAATTAAAAGATATATCTATTTTAATATTATATTTAATTATAAATATATTATTATTTATTATATTAAATATATAGTAGCTGAGCTTGCTTATTTATTATTAAATTTTTATATTTTAATAATAATTCTAAAGAATCAGAGAAGTTTTATCTAGATTTATATAATAATTTTAATTTTAAGCATATATATTAAGATTTTTAGTTTAATTTAAATTATAAATACAGGCGCTATATAGAATATACTTTAATAAATATTTTTATAAATATCTTAAATAATAATAAATCTAAAAATAAAATATATATATACTTTAATTTACTTAAATTATTAAGTAAATAAAAAGTATTTTTTAATAAAATAAATATTTTTTTTTAAATTTTTATATTTATTATTTAGTAAACTGTTATTAATTTATAAATTAATAAAATAAAATAAAAAGGCTGTATTATAATTAATCTATATAAAATAAATAAAGAATTAGAACCTAACTATTATTCTATATTTATATAATAAAATATTATTAATCTTATATATAATTATTAATTTATTTTAGTTATTAATACTACTAAATTCTTTTACTAATAGTTTATTAAAAAAGCTTATTAAAAATATCTAGTAGTTATATCCTATTATAAATAGAAAATATTTTATATTATTATTATAGAATATATTAATTCTATATCTTATATTTAATACTAAATAAATTTATTATTATATAAATTTATTATATTTACTAAAGTTTATATTAATAATATTATTATTATTTTAAAAATCCTAGAAGAGTACTTTAAGTATTTAATACTAGTATTTAATTAATTATAATATATAAATATTAAGTTAGAATTTATAAAAATATTTATTAGCTTTTTTTTATACAGCTTCTAGAATAATATATTAATACTTTAAAATTAATAACTTTTATTAAAAAGCTTAAAGTTATACTAGTACTAGAGTTTCTGTATATTTTAAAAATTTTTAAATATTATATAGATTTTACTAGTTAGTTTTATTATTATATTAAGTACTTTATAATATATATTAATTTATTATAAATTTATTAAATATTACTTCTTAAAAAAGCATCTTATAAAGAATAAATAAGATAAGAATATATAAAAAATATTTAATTAATTAATTTTAATTTTATAAAAATTATTATATTTAATAAATTATAAATTTAATTTAGAAAATTATAATTCTTATATTATTTTGACCTGTTTATTATATTTTATATTAATTTAAATACTTTTAGTAAAGATTATAGAATTATAATATATTATATTAATAATACTAATAATTATATATATAATAATCTTTTAGTATTATTTTTTAAAATATATATATATCTTATTCTATTTTTAAATAAAGTATTTATTAAAGATAAATAATTATACTAGTCTACTAAATTAAAAGTATTATATCTTATTTAGATATTATATAAGATTTAATATATAATTAAATTAATAAAATAAATTATTATTTATACTAATTATACTTTTATTATTAGTATTTTAAAGTAGTTATTTATATAAACTATTATTTTAGAAAATCTAAATCTATATTTAATATATATTAATTAGTTTATTTAATATTATTAGTTAATAATATTCTATAAGCTTAATTATATAAATATTATACTAGATACTTTATCTTAATTATTTTATTTTAAATAAATTATTATTATTTTTATATTAGATCTAGACAGCTTAAAGACTAGTACTTAATCTAAGAATAAGTAAAGTCTTAATACTAATATTAAGTCTACTATTCTTAAGTATATAAAATTATCTAATAACTAAATTAATTAAAATATTAAATATTTTATTAATTATTCTATATTTATTAATCTATTATTTTCTAATATTTAGCTATTTAAAAGTTTTAAGTTATATCTATAAAAAGATTATTTATTTAATACTTAAGCTACTACTATAATTAAAATATTATAAAATAATAATAATACTAGTTCTTTATTTTATATTCTTAAAGATAACGTAAATCCCGGGCGGTAGGTGCGTCCCGGGCGGAAGATAGTTTTTGCACCCGCCTATTACTATATAAACTTTCGATTTGAATAACTTCATCAATTCTTAATTAAATTCTTTGAATTAAAGATAATTAGAAATATGATAGCTTATTCTCTTATAACCTTATATTCTATAATTTATATACTTTAGTAGAGCGCGGCTATATCTCTTTAAAGTTAGAAGAGTAGTAGAGCTTAATATCCCCCTACTAACTTAAACTTTATTATTTCTTAATAAAATAAGGTCTCTAGCTTCTGTAAATAAAAGACTATCTGCAGGAGCTATTAAATATCTAGAATAACTCTTTTTTAATATATTATCTGCTATAAATTCGCGGAGATCTATATTCTTCTATACTAATAACCTAGTATTATATATAGCTATCTTACACCCCTTTATAAATTTATCCAGCGCCTGCTTAAAGAGGGTTAGTAGACTTTTAGAGCCTTTTTCTAAAAGCTTCTTAATTAATAAAACGTTTTATTATACTTAGCGGACCGTATAAGGTATATAAAGTTAAGAGAATAAAATTAAAGTAGTCCCTCTGCTTAGGAGGGGTATAGGAGTTAATAATATTAACTACAACTTATCTAGTACTGCACCAGGTAGAAAAAAAAGTAATCTAGTTATCTTAAATCTACTTTAAATATTCTCTGTTATAAAGACCTTTTTATAGGCTTCCAGGTATACCTTTAAGAAATTATACTTATTAATATAATTAGATCTATAATATATCTTATTCTTAATTATAGATTTATACACCTTTTTTAAAGGACTAAAGCAGCTAACATCAAGAGATTACAGAAGATAAGATGAATAGAGAGATATACAGATAGAAATAATATAATTATTCTTATATATAAGATTAAAAGCAGGAGTCAGGTAGCTTCTATAATTATTTAAAATAAGAAGTATATACCCCCTCCTATACCACTCTTATATAGCTAGAATAAAGTATTTTTAAAGCTAGTAAAGCCTAATAATATCTATTATCTATCTATTATTACTAACTTTAATCCTCTATGCAGGTGGAATAGACAGTTCTTTAAACTAATCCTTAATATAGTACTTTTCTTTAAAAATAATAATTAATAGAATTAACCACCCGCTTGAATTAATATATTTAATAGTTATAACCTACTCCTGATTCCCTGGCTGTATAAGTTATAGCTTGCCTGGTATTTCTGCTTAAAATACTATCTTTATTATTATAATTAGACCTATAGCAAAGCTAGTTTTATTAAAGTTATAAATATCTTTATCTAATATACTGTACTCAACTTTAACTCTTTATATCTTATTAAAAAATAGGTGAATTATCTTAGGATCTTCATAGAGTACTCTTAAACAATTAATCTTTTAAGTAAATCTTATTTTAATTTTAGAGTATCTCTTAGTGAATTATGTTACCCAGTTCTTTCTAATTAGTTAGGATAGGATTAAGAATTCATTCAGGATAAATTAGGCTATTTTATAAACACATAAGGGCCTTGGGGCTACTTTATAAATATTTAGTAATACTATCCAGCTTACTAAGGCCTCTTCTTAATATAGAGATAGCCTATATTAATAATTACAGAGTTCTACTTAAGAATATTAACTATTAAGTCTTCCTCGGAGTATATATAGATAAATATTATAGGCACGCGCCGCGGGCGTAATTTTTTAAAATCTTCTATTTTTAAGGTCTTAAATTATATATTCAATCCGGCCCTCTTACTTAACTAAATTTTGATTTATTTAACGCGCTTTTCATGGCATGATAATTGTTAAAAGTTAAGATTAAGAAACACGTTGGTGCGGGTGCAAAAACTACCTTCCGCCCGGGACGCACCTACTGCCCGGGATTTACGTTAGTTTACTTTATATATATAAATATAAGATTCTAAATAATATTAAAAAATATTTATTTATTATCTAAGAATTCTAGCTTTATATATCTTATACTATAGCTGCTGAGATATTTATTATAATTTATAATAAATATAATTATTTAAGTATTAATTATTATATATATATACTTTATATAGAATTATATTTTATAAAGATTAAAAGCTACTACATAAATATATTAATTATTACTTAATATATTTAGAAAATAATATCTATTATTATTTATTATATAGTTTACTATAATCTATACTATTTATACTAGTACTATTTAATCTAATATTTATAGACTTTATTATATATCTTCTATATAATAACTTTATTATTAATAGATATATTTTAGAAACTATTAATAATAAGTAAGATCTTAATATAATACTAGTACTTATTAATAAATTTATTAAATATATTAGTATAGTTCTTAAATACTCTATATAAATTATTTTTATATAAAATATTATTTTTATAGACTACTTTTATTTCTATAATTAAAAATTACTAAAAATTTTTATTTCTAATAAAGATACTTAGTTTATATTAAGCTTTTAGAAAGATTTATTTAGTAGAGTTCTTAATATTAACTAGTACTATTTTATTATTTATTATCTATAATTAGATAAGTAGACTAAATAAATAATTTAGTAAATTAAAATTATATTTTATTATATTTATATATAAGATTTATTCTAGCTAAGCTAAATATTTACTATTATTATTATTATTAATAGAATATAAAGCTTATTTATTAAAATAAGTTTATATAAGCTATTATTTAGTATAAAGCTATATATATCTTAAAATATTTTAAAATATATATTTAAATAAGACTTTAGTATTAGGCTAGATATTAAGATAGTAATAAAATATATTATAATATAAATAAAAGTTATATATAACTAAAAGTATTTATTAATTATATTTAGTTTTAGTAAGTTTATTTATTTATATTTATATTATAGATATAAGTTATTTATTTCTTAATATTTATTATTTAAGTTTAGTAAGTAATATACTAGTCTATTTATTATTATTAAATATATTAAAAAATAAGTTTATTAACTTAAAGATTTATTATTAAATTAGAAGATATATCCTATTATATCTATTATTTAATTAGAATTTACTTTAAATCCTAGTAAAGACCCCTATAGATAATATTATATTAAATTAAAATATATTACTAATAATTATTATCCTAAAAATAATAATTATTAAGAAGTTAAGAAGATTATTAATAAGTAGTTTATTTATTAAGACTAAAATTATATTTATTTTATATAATATCTAGTATATTAGGCTAGCTATAATACTAATAAAAATTAATAAATATTAAAATAAGATCTTACTAATATTAAAGAAATAATTATAAAGTATAAAGAATATCTAAAAAATAATTAAGTAAGAAAGTCTTACTACTGTTACTAATTATTATTTTATATATATATTATTTTCTATTCTTTTTTTTGTATCTAAGTTAATATATCTATAAGGATATAGAGTTTTCTTATTTAATTTTATTATTATAATATAACTAGTTATCGTCTATTAATATATACTAAGATCTCCTGCTGTTTATTATATTTATATACCGATAGGTTTATATTATTCTGACTGAATAGTTTTAGCTCCATTTCTCAGATCCTGTTGTTTAGTTAAATCAATACTTTACTAATTTTATCAAGATCGCCGTCTTGCGACATTATATAATATATATTATAAATTATAAATCTAAAAAGACTATAAACTACTAATAATATTTAAAATATATTTTAATATATATAAGTATTAAATTATACTATTTAAGTTAATAAATATTTTAGTAAATTTTTAATAATATATTAATAATATATTAATTATATACTAGATAATCTATTAAATATTATTTATATAATATATCTTATTAATATTATTATATTTTCTAAAAATAAGAAAAATATAGAGTATATATATATACTATTCTTAAATAATTATAGAGATTTAAATTTTATATAAAAATAAATAAATATATTTTTTATATAAATTATATTAACCTTCTAGGATTTATAGTAACTATAAATAGTATAAAGATAAAAATTAAATAAATTATAATAATAATAGATTAGCTAGTACTATAAAATATAAAAAAAATCTAATTATTTATTAAATTTATTAATTATTATTATTAATTTATTTATAAATTTAGTAAGATTATAGCTTCTTTAAATAAAATAATAAAAAAAAATTATATCTAGCTATCTATATAGTATTTATTAAAAAAATATATATATATAAAAAAACTATTAATAAGTTTACTAAAATTACTTAAGATTAGCTAAAAATATAATAAAATTATAAAAAGTATTAAAAAAATAATAAAAATATAAAAAGTATTAAAAAAATAATAAAAATATAAAAAATAAGAAATAAAATATTATATTAAATAATTTAGTATATTTTAACAATAAAATTTATATTCTATACTTTAATATACTTTATATAAAAATCCTTAAGATTAATTATAATAATTTATAAAAAAAAATTTAAATAAAAAAAAATTTAAAATTATTAAATATAAATAGTATTAGCCTATAATAAATAAGTAAATTAAGAAATATATTAAAGAATATAATATATATTAATAAATTATAGTATACTAGTATAGATTTTATAATCTAATAAATAAATTTCTATAATTAAAAAAATCTATAAATTAAATTATAATAGATTTTATAACTAGACTATTATTTATAAAATATTAAGAAAAGATATATAATATTATTTTACTAAGTATATATTTTATATTTTATATATAAAGAGTATCTCTATAGAAAATCTTATTATAATCCTTATTAAATATATATATATATATATTAGAGTTCTAAATAATATAATTAAAAATAAAATTTATTTATTACTTCTATAGAAAGCCCCTCCTAGAAATTTTTTTAAGAATATAAAATCTTTAAAGAGAATCTTTTTTAAGGATTTTTAAAATTAGATAACCTATAGTATTATAAAAAATAATATTAAAATATATAATATAAGAATACTATAACTAGAATTATAAAAAATTAGATAATATTATATCTATATAGTTAAGATTACTTATAAATAGTCTAAAATAAGACTATTATTTTAATTAAGAATAAAAAAGACTAAATTTTTATTTTTTTTATAAAAATAATATATATAGTAATAAATTATAATTTTTAATAAATTATAATTATTTTTAATAATATTTTTCTAAAAGATTATCTTACTAATAGTAAGATATATCTTAGGGACAACTATTCTATAATTTTAATAAAAATTAATAAAAATATCTAAATTTAGTATAAAAAAAAGATTTAATATTTATTTTATTATAAAATTAAATACTGTGTCTTCTTTAATAGTATAACTTATATTATCTTAAAAAACTACTAAATTATATAAGTAAGTAGATCTTATTATAGAATAGGTATATATAATATATTATAGTAGAATTAAAGAAAGCTAGACAGAGAATTAAAAGAACTAATAATAATAAAATAAAAAAAAATAAAAAAATAAAAAAATAAATAAAGATATAACTATAAATAAAGATAAGTAAAAAAAGAAATATAGAACTAGTCTTAAAAATAAAATAAATAAAATATATTTTATATATATAATATATATTAGTAGCTCTAGCTATGATAAAATATTTTATTAATAAGATTTTAAATATAAAAATAACTATAAAGCTAGACTAATTAAAAATAAAAAATAAAAAAATAATATTATAGTATAGTACTAATAATACTAAAATTTTAAATAATAATATTAATATAATATATAAAATAAAATAACTACTAAAGATATTAATTAATATAGAAAAATATATAGAATAATATATTTAAAACTTAAACTAATTAAATAAAACCTTATAAAAAACTCGATAATTAAAAATATAGAATATAAGTATATTATATATAAATAAAACTTCTAATAATAATATCTTTATAAATTCTTAAATAAGATAACCAGTAAAAAGCTTATTTAAATTATAAAAATTAAAAAAATTTAAATACTAAATATTAGTATAATTATTTAATATATAATTAAGAAATAATAATTAGAAATCTTTATTAATAAATTAATATATTACCGCGTTAATCTATAATATAGTTTTATAAAACTTAGATAATTATATAAATAAAAGAAACTAACTATTAAGTAATATAAAATTAAAGAAATACTTATAATAATAGAAAATAGAAAATAAAAAATAAATAAAAAATAAGTAATATTTTAATTATATACTATTACTAAACTATATATAAATTTACTTATAATAATACTAGCTATATAATAGCTAACTATATTATTAAAGTTATTTATATTTAATAAAATAATAATATACTAACTTTAAGTACTTATTATATATTTAATTTTAGATTTATGAAATTAAGCTTAGTATTATTAAATTTTTTTTTTTTTATTTTATATCTTAACCGCAGGACCTATTAAAATAATTAATTATAAAATTAAGATTATTTAAAAGAGAAAAATAACTATTATATACTTGTCGCAAGACGGGCGATCTGATGAATTGGTAAAGTGTTGATTTAACTAAACAACAGGATCCGAGAAGCAGAGCTAAAGCTATTCAGTCGGAATAATATAAACCCGTCGGTATATAAATATAATAAATAGCAGGAGGTTTTAGTATGTGTTAATAGGTAATAATTAGTTATATTATAATAATAGGATTAAATAAGAAAACTCTATATTCTTATAGATTACGCGTTCACCAGGTTAATCGTACCGGTGCAGCACGTTTAGCGCTGTTTCAGCGCTGTCCCGTTCCTGACCTGAAGTCGAAGACAGAAGGCGAGGTAGGTGGTAATAGGGTAAAGATTAGCGATGAAATAGAGTAGCGTGTTGTGCTGGTAGGGCAGCGGAGGTATCGCAGGCGGTTGACGCCCACCAAGTGACGGTAGAGAATGGTAGGGAAGGGGTCTTTTTAAGAGCAAATCGCGATATTCTTATTCGTCTAGTCTCTCAACCGGTAACATTGGACATGCTACCATGTGTCACGACTTGGATCGAACGAAAGCTTGCATTCTTGGTAAAACTTGAAGATGATGTTCTATCTGGCCTCCCTCTGCGGGAAGTTATACATAGCATGACTAAGCTCTTTACCTTGCCTAGCATGACATATAGGATCTTTAGATATCTTACTAGAGAAATATAAGTTAAATATAGTATATATATTAAAGGAATACTTTAATTCTAAGCTATTAATAGTAATAGGCTGCTTTATAGGTTTAATTTTAATTTCAGGAATTAAGTATAAAAATTTAGTATTATTAATAGACTAAGAGTATCTAATATTAAGTATAACTTTTTTATATATTTTAGTTATATTTATACTAGCTAGAGCAACTATATTTTAGTAAGTTTATAATAAAGTAATATTTAGTTTATAATTATAATTAGATTTAATAATATATACTTCTAAAAGTATTACTACAGATATAATATAGAAAGCAGCTACTAAAGTATTAGTTATTAGAGTAAACTCCTCTGGTTAACTAGGGTTAATATAGTTCAGGAGGTATTTATATAAATATTTATATAATTTATTATTTAATTTAAATTTAGTATAACACGCAGAGTAAACTGAGTATAATACTTAGAATACTAGATTAATATCTTCCTTAATACTTATTATTATAGTATTAGTAAGATTAGTATCAGATCTAGATTTAGTATTTATCTTAATATTAACTTCTTCTACAGTACTACTATAATATATAAAAGAATTAGATAAAAGATATTTAGTATAGATAGTAGGTATAAGTAAAACTAGGAATCTAGTTAAATCTATAAGCAGGGATATAGGTATTATCTAGAATATAGATATAATAGATTATTCTATATAGTAAATATTATTATCAGAGAATATTTTAATTTTAGTATTATAGGCACGGTTATTATTATTTAGTTATTAATTCTAAGATTAATAATTATTATAACTTCTGCTATAGTTAGAGTTTATTTATACCAGCTAATTTTAGTAAGGTTCTATAGAGGACCTATTATATAAAAACCCTAAAAAATTAGTATTAAAGTTAGAATTAGATAATAAGCTTTAGCTTAAGGTTTAGTTCTATTATAAATAATAATTTTAGCTTTAGTATAGGTTTTATAGGGTATAGCTCTAACTATATAACTACTAGTAGAATAATTAATATATAGAATAGAATATTAAACTATTTTAAGGATAGTACTAATTAGTAGATTATTATTATATATTATTCTAATTATAAAGATTATTATTATAAGTATTATTATTATAGTAGGATTTAGGATTATTATTTAAATTACTATTATAAGACTTATCTTTATAAGAGTTATATTTAGTAAAAAGGTTTTACTAGAGATATTCCTTATATTTAAGTTACTTAAGGAATTAAATAAGTAAAATATTAGTAATAAATTTAGATATATCTTTTTAAAGATAAGTATTAAGATAGTTCTATATTATAAATATCTAATTAAAAAAGTTAACTATATCTATAATTTAATAGTAATAAATAATATTCTTTATAAAGAATTAAAGAATATAGCTAGCTTTAATATTAAAGTAACTATAACTTAGGATATATAGCTTTTATAATACTACTTAAGGATTTATTATAAAATAATATAGTAGATATACTAACTAATCTTACTTTATAAAAATAATATATAAAGTAATCTTTTTTAAGTTAATAAATTATAAAATAAACCAGTATAATATAGTATTATAAAGATAGGCCTAAATATTTATCTTAATTATAAGCTTTTTTTTATATATTATAATATTATAAATATAGTCTATAAATATATTTATATCTTTATAATATATAGAATTATATTACTACTTAACTAAAATATTATTAGTTATATTAGGCTAGAAGAAACTGATTTTATCTGTCTTCTAATTATCTATATAGCTAATAGTAGTGTCGGGATTAATAAGATAGCTACTAATTAAAAGATCTTTAAGTATTTAAGATTCTTTATTATTAGTAGGATTAGCTTACTAAACACCAGCAGCTTAGTATTAAGACTAAGATTAAGATTAAGCTTTAATAATACAGGCTTTAAACTAACTAATACAGGTATTTATTTACTATAATATAAATAATATATTTACTAAAGTAGGTTCAGGCTATACTACAGGGGCTTACTAAAGCTAATTCTAATTTATATTATTATTAAAGAAAGTAAAGACTTAGTTATAATTATTATAGCTTCTATAATTATTATTAAAGTCTCTAAATACTAGATTTCTTAAATAATATTAATTTCTATATCTTATTAAAGAAGTAGGGTCTTATATTACTATAATAATAACTTATTTATATAGCTTATTAGAGATAATAGACAGCTTAATAATAATAATAAATAAAATATAAGGACTTCTATATTAATTATTATTATAAAGATTATTAAAGTTATTTATAGAATTAGATTTAGTAGAACTAGTATAGTTAGAGAATCTCTTTAAGATTAAGTATAATTATAAAAGACTTATAGATTAATACTTTTATTAATAACAGGAGGACTTATTAATAATAGTAGTAAAATAAGATACTAGATATATAATAGGAGGTACTACAGTAAAAAAATCTAAAGAAAAAATAATAGTAAAAGAGATAAAGAGTCTTTTAGCTAGTTTTTTATTAGTAATAGATAAAGTAGTAGTAGAATAACTTACTAAATTTAAATAAGACTAGCTACTAAAAGACTAAGTAGGCTTAGTAATATTAGCTTTAGAAATTTAATTATTTACTACCTAATAAAGAAAAGTATCTGAATTATTAATATTAAAGTACTTAATTAAATAATAGAACTCTTTAGTAGCTTTATAAATAGTAGAATATCCTAATACCTAATCAGTAGGATATAGGATAATTTTTAATAATATAGAAGGAATAATAATAGATAATAAATAGGAAAATAGATAGATACTTTAATTAATAAACTACCCGGTAAAATAACCAGTAGATTAGTAGTAAATATTTAATTAATAAGTAAGCTTATTTAAATATAGCTCTAAATAATTACTTAATAAATTTAATAATATTAAGGATAAAGGAAATAGGTAGTTAATAGTTTTATTTATTAGTATTATCTTTAACTAACAGTAAAGCTTTACTAAGTAGAGTAAGCTTTAGTAGGGGTGATTATTAGTTAAAGTCCTAATATAATATCTAATAAAATACTTTAGTAAATATAATATTTAAATAATTAAAGCTTTTAGGGTTCAGTAATAATAATTTCTAGATATCCCTGATTAATAGGATATGCTACCACTATCGTAAGACAGGTGATCTAATGAATTAGTAAAGTATTGATTTAATTAAATAACAGGATCCGAGAAGCGGAGCTAAAGCTATTTGGTTAGAATAATGTAAACCTGTCGGTATATAAACATGATAAACAGCAGGAGGTTTTGGTGTGCGTCGATAGGCGACAACCGGTCATATCGCGACAATACTATTATTTATAAATATTATATAATAATATCTTAGATATACTATAATTATTAAGTAGTTATTATATAATATATAACTATATATTATACTACTGGTTCTCATCTAGGAGAACTAGTAATTAGTTTTATTAAATATAGACTTATTTTCTATTAACTATGTATTATATCTTTATAATCCCTATAGAGCCGCTATATTAGTATTACAGCCTCATAATTATCCTCTAGTAATCTAGATTTAATATTATAGATTAGTTTAAATAAACTAATATTAGCTATACTATATATCTATATATAGATAATAAATATAGTTTAAAATAGATATTTATTCTAAAATTATATTAATCTATTAATAAGTATTTTTATAATTATTAAATCTAAGACTTTATTTAATCTTTTTATTTATTTATTTATTTATAGATAATAAGAGATAGTAACTTTATATTTTATTTATAATAATTATATATAATATACTATTATCTTTAATAAGATATTTAATTTATTATCTAATATAAGCTTACTTATAATACTATACTAAATAAAAAAATCTTTATAAAAAAATCTAATAATAATTTTATTTATTATATTAGAGATTATCCTAGCTACTAGCTAATTTATAGTATAGTTAATAATAGTAATAATTTATTAATTATTATTAAGTATTATTAATAATAGCTTAATTAAGTTTACTTTTTATTATTTAAAAGATTTAATATTTCTTTCAAATATATAATATTACTATTTTCTCTCTAGACTAGTCTAAGATTATTATAAAATCTAATATACTAAATATTTATAGAGTACTATTTAAATATTCTTATATATTAAAAACTACTAAGCTTATATTTTAATAATACTTAATAATCTTAAATATTTTAAATAACTATATAACTAGTATATCTATATCTATCTTATAAATTAATTATAAAGTTTTTTTTATAAATATAAAATCTTTATATTATCTTTATTAATATAAAATATAGTCTTTCTAGTATTTAGATTAATTATATTTTAACACTTATTATATATAAAGTATTTTTTATTAATCTCTATATTCTTTACTAATAGAATATTAGATAATAAGAATTTTTTAATAAAATATTATAATAAATTATTTTCTTATATTTTAGTATTTATTAATTATATTAATATAAGCTAATTTATAATTTTTTTAAGCTACTAAATAATAAATACTTTATTACTACTATTCTTTTTATTTACTAGTCCGGCTCTAGTAAAGTTTAGTTATTAACTAATAATATTAGAAATTATAGTCTCTAATTCTAGATAATATTTAATATCTAGATTATAAATTTAGAATTTTTTAATTTAATAAACTAATCTCTTTAAATAAGTCTATATTATTATAAAATATTTTAGACTCTTATAATCTATTAATATTTTTATTATAATTTTATTCTCTAAATAATATTCTTAATATTAGAGAACTTTTTTAATAACTAGTAATTTTTTCTATATTATTTAATTTTCTATTATTAAATATTATTAAATACTATTTACTATTTTTAATAAGCTAGCTTAGGATTATTTTAATAATTTATTTTAATATATTTATCTTAATCCTGGACTACTTTTTTAGATTTATAATAGGTAATATAGAGACTATAACTGATATAATTTTTAATTATTAAAATATTTTTTATAGCTAATATTTTATAAAATTAATTAATATTATCTTTTTTATTTTTTTATATTTTCTTTAAAAGCTTATATATTAGCGTCACTATTTTAATAAAATCCTAGATAAATTAATAATAATATATAAGTAAGTTTATAAATTATTATAATTTATAAATATTCTTTAGCTGCGGCTATTCTCTAATAATTTTATGTTTAGTTAATATTAGTTAAACTAGTCTTTATCTAATAATATATTTATAAAATTCTAGTTTCTTAACTCTAAAAATATATTTTAAATCTTTAATAAATAGTTTATTTTACTATAATATTAAGAATTATTTTAATATATTATTTATACTTTTTTTATATTTCTAAAAAAAATAAGTATATTATTAAGATAAATAAAATAGCAGTCCTTTAGATATAAAACTAGAATATAATTTATAAATATTTAAAATATAGCTAAAATATTTAATAAACTAAAAAATATAATGAAGAACTTATACTTTCTAAAAAAAGTATTAAATATTATTTTATAAATTAATATCTTATCTATCTTGACCTACTAGTAACTAAAAAAAAATTAATTTTAAAAAGATACCTTATCCCGCTTATTTAGTTAATAAAATCCTAGATATATAGAAATAGGTACTTATTCTAGAATATTTTCTAATTTAATAAATAATAATTAATATATATTCTTTATTATGTATTTTCTTCTAAAATAAAGATAACAGGGAAGTCTTATAAATTAAATAATACTTAAATAATTCTTTTATTAAGTAGCTTTATAAACTATTTTTTTTAACTTCTCTAACTTCTCTTATAATAAAGAGCAAAATCGTTAGTTAATAAATAATTTATTACTTATATTAATATACTACTTAAATTTATATTTAAATAATAATATTAATAATAACTTCTTTTAAAAAATATTAATAAACTTCTTAATAATAGTATTAATCTTCTCTTCTTATATAGTATTAGTCTCTTAAAATAATTAAATAATAATTAAAATAGTCTTTTTTCTTTATTTTTTAAAGATTAATATAAAACAAGAAAAAATTTATAAAATTAATTATTTATTTAATAAATATATAAATAAAAATAAAGATCTAAAATATCTTATTTAATAAAAGAATTATATTAATATTAATAATATTTAATATTTATTTATATATCTCTAATATATCCAGGATATAGTAAAAAGTTATAATAATTAATATTTATTTTTTAAGTATATTTAAAAAACTATTTAATAATATAACTTTTTATTTTAATTTTTATTTTATTTTTTATTTTTATTCTTTATTTTAATTTTTTATTTTATTTTATTTTTTTTATAATAATATTTTTTTATATTTAATTTATTTTTCTATTTTTTTTATTTTTTTTATTATTAATCTTATATTATTAAAGTAAAATCTAAATCCTACTATAAAATATAAAGCTTATTTTTTAAAAATTTATTTTATTAGTTTTAATCTACTTTTAAAAGTAGATAAAAAGAAGTAGTTTTATAATTTTATATTTTATTTAATTAATGTGAGGCCGTAATACTAATATAGCAGCTCCCTAGGGGTTATAGAGACATGATACGTGGTTAGTAGAAGATAAGTCTATATTTAATAAAACTAATTACTGGTTCTTCTAGCTGAGAACTAGGAGTATAATATATAGTTATATATTATATAATAATTATTAAGTAGTTATAGTATACTTAAGATACTATTATATAATATTTATAAATAATAGTATATAATAGTTATTTCCTTTTTTTAAATAATCTTAACTTTAATAGTTAGTTATTTTTAATAGATTCTATAGTTAAAATATAAAGCTTAAAAAAAAATCTAATAATACTAAACTCAGCTTTATAAACCTAGAATTAAATATATAGTAAGTACTTAAAATTAATATATTATTATTTTATTAAATATAAATAGCTTTAGTAGTGCAGTTAGCTATTATATAACTAATCTTATTATAAGTAAATTTATATATAGTTTAATAATAATATATAGCTAAAATACTTTTATTTACTTTTTTTTTAAAAAAAAAAATTTTTACTTTTTATTACTATAAGTATTCCTTTAATTTTATATTACTTAATAGTTAATTTCTTTTATTTATATAATTATCTAAATCTTATAACTTTATTTAATATTGTTTTAGATTAAATTAAGTTTTATAGAACTATATTATAAGTTAGTACAGTAGTATATTAATTTATTAATAAAAAGTTTTAATTACTATTTCTTAACTATATATTAAGTAATTATATTAATATTTAATATTTAGATTCTTCTAATCTCTATAATTTAAATAAGTTTTTTACTAGTTATTTTATTTAAGAATTTATAAAAATATTATTATCAGAAGTTTTATTTATATATAATATATTTATATTTTATATTTTTAATTATCTAGTTTTTTATAAAGTTTTATTTAATTAATTTAAATTTTAAATATATTATTCTATATATCTTTTTATATTAATTAATATTTTTAGTAATTATCTTACTTTATATATTATACTAATATTATTATTTAAAGTTTTAATATTATTAGTACTATACTATAATATTACTTTTTTATTCTTAATTTTTAATTAGTTTAGCTTTATAGTTACTTCTATATTTTAAATCTTATTAATATAATATTTTTAGATATTACTATATAAGAAGTCTATTATTATTTATACTAAAAATATATATTATATTTATAAAATTTATCTTACTTATTTTACTATTTTATTTTTTTTATCTCTTTAGAAAAGAAATATTCTAATTTTTTAATCTTTAAGTTAGAAGTTATATTTTTATTTATATTCCTAATTTTTTTTATACTCTTATTTTTATTTTTTTTTATATATTCTTACTCTCTATTTTATTATTTTTACTAATTATTTTAATTCTTTATCTAGCTCTTTCTAACCCTATTATAATATATTATATATACTTATTTTATAATAAGTTCTACTTACTTATATAGTTTAATAGCTCTTTAAAATAATATAAGTTATATTATTAAAAAAAATATAATACTTAGTTTTATAGTAAAATAAATACTAAGTTTTTTTTTTATATTAAATTTAAATATTTTTAGTAATTCTTATTAGAATTATAAGATAGTTACTCCTAAGATATATCTTATTATTAATAAGATAATTCTTTAAGATACTATTAAAAATAATTATAATTTATTAAAGATTATTATCTATTACCACGCGTATTATTCTTATAAAAAAAAATAAAGATATAATTTTTTTTATTCTTAAAATAATAATCTTATTTTAAATTATTTATAAATAATTTTAGTTATATATATATAATATTATCTAACTTTTTATAATTTTAATTATAGTATTTTTATATTATATATTCTAATATTACTTTTTATAGTACTATAAAGTATTTAATTTTAAAAATTCTTAAAAGAAATCCTCTTTAAAGATTTTATATTCTTAAGAAATCCCTAGAAGAGGCTGTCTATAGAAGTAATAAATAATTTTTATTTTAAATTTTAAATTTTTTTTTTTAAATTAAGAATTCTTTTTTTATAAATAGGATTTTATATAATTTATAAATATTATAAATCTTTTTCTTTTATATTTTTATAATAAGTATTATTACTTTTTATAGATATTTAATATAATAGTATTCTTAATATAATTAAATAATTTTTATATATTATAATTAGAATCCTATCTATATTATTTAACTAGAAATTAAAAATCTTTTTTATATCTATAATTTATAATTATATTTTTAATTTTAGTTTTTTTTTATTAATAAATAATAGTCCTAGCTTTAGAATTTTATAAAAATCTTTAATATATTTATAAAATAAAAAAATATAAAATATATTATAAAACTAGTATTATATATATATAATCTTAAAAGATCTTAAATATTAATTACTTAATTTATAGCTTAATCTAGCTTAATTAATATTTTTTATATTTAATTAATATAATAAAATTATTAATTATAAATTATATATTTTTATATTTTTTATTATACTATTTCTTTATAACTTTAATTATTTTTTTAATTACTTAATTAGCTTATTATAGTTTTTTTAAAAAATTTTAGCTTATTTTAGTATGTTTTATATAGTACTTTTATCTAAATTTTTAATATTAATTTAAAATTATAACTAGTATTCTATTAAAGATTATATAAGACTTTTATTTATATTTTATCTTATTATTTTATTATAAACTAGTTATATAATTAGTAGCTATTATAGCTAGTTATCTTAATTCCAATTTATATAGATATATAAATAATATTTAAATATTTAATTTTAATACTTAGTTTATCTATTTATTTATAAATAATATATAATAGTTAATTTATAACTTAAATTAAGATAATAATAAAGTATTAATTAAAATATATTTATAAAAATACTATTTTTATTATTAACTATATTACTTAACACTCTAATATATATATATATATATATTTAATAAGGATTATAGTAAGATCTTTTATAAAGATACTCTTTATATATAAAATATAAAATATATATTTAATAAAATAGTTAATTATTATAAAAATAATATTATATATCTTTTTTTAGTATTTTATAGATAATAATTTAGTTATAAAGATATAGCTAGATATAATTTTTCTTTTATAGATTTTATATTATTTAATTATTTTTATAATCTTTTAAGAATATAGTTTACTTATATATATATATATATATTTATTTTTTAAATTTATAATTTATATATTTTCTTAAATTATTTATAGGATTCTTCTTATCTATAATATAATAAATATAAAAATAAAATATTATTAATTTCTTAACTTAATATATTTAATATAAATATAGCTTCTTAATTATTATAAACTAATATAGATTATTATAATTAAAGTAAATTTTAATAATATATAAATTATTTTTAAAATAATAATATTATTTATAAAAGCTGTTTATTATTATTAATAGTTTCTAGTTATATATTTGATAATATATTTATATATTATCTAGTTTTTTTAAATAAAAAGCTATTAAGTACTAGTTCCTATCTTTAAACTTTTAATTTAAAATATCTAAAATTATATATCCTAATATATTTATATAAATTTTAATAAATAATTTTAGATTATAATACTATAATAATAATTCTAAAAAAAAATTATTCTTAAATTTCTAGAATATTTAAGTTTTTTTTTTAATAGAAAGTATAACTCTATTTTTTTTTATTATTTTATTTAAGAAGGCTGTAATCTTGCTAAATTTATAAATCAATTAATAATAATAATTAATAAATCTAATAAATAACTAAATTCTTTTTATATTTTATAGTATTAGCTAGTTTATTATTATTATAACTTAGTTAATTTTTATTTTTATACTATTTATAATTACTATAAATTCTAGAAAGTTAATATAATTTATATAAACAATATATTTATTTATTTTTATATAGAGCTTAAATCTTTATAATTATTTAAAAATAATATATATATATACTTTATATTCTTTTTTATTCTTAAAAAATATAATAATATTATTAAGATATATTATATAAATAATATTTAATAGATTATTTAGTATATAATTAATATATTATTAAAAGCTTACTAATATATTTATTAATTTAAATAATATAATCTAATATTTATATATATTAAAGTATATTTTAAATATTATTAATAACTTATAGTCTTTTCTAATTTATAATTTTTAATATATATTATATAAGTGTAATTATATATAGATTTTTATAGTACTTAAATAATCTAAGATTTTATCTAATAATAATAATAAATATATATTCTTAATAATAATAATATTACTTTATAATAGTTTATATAAAATCTGAAACTATTTTTTTTTTTAGTATAAATAATACTAGTAAATTATAAGAGTTTTTTAATAATCTAATTTAATTTTTTTTAAATATTTTTACTATATATTTATATAGAACTTATAGTTATCTTAAAGATAATAAATAAATTAGCCTTAATAAAAAATCTTTTATTTAATTTTAGCTTAATAGTATAGTTTTATTTTTAGTATTATAAAAATAATTCTATTTTTTTTTAAAAAGATATCTATAAAATTATAATATTATTTTAAGATTATTAACTCTATAATCTAGATTTTATTAATTTTAATTTAAAAATAATTATCTTTAGATTAGATTCTTACTTAATATACCTATACTTTTATAATAATTTTTATAATATATTCTTATATAAATATAATTATTTTTAGATTTCTAAATTTTTTTTTATAATATTTTTATAATTTATTATATTAATCTACTAATAGATTAATAGTCTTTAACTAGTCTTAATCTAAAATTATATTATATTTATTTATATTAATAGCTTTTTAAATCCTAAATACTATTTATATAGTTTATTTTTTATATTTTCTATATATACTAATAGTATATAGCTTCTATAAAAGATTATATTATAATTATTTATTATATATACTCTTCTTTATACTCCTTTACTATTTAAAAATAAATTTTATTTAATTTAATATTAGTTTATAAAATTTATTTTTATATTAAAGTTTAATAAAATTTATATCTTTTATAATTATTTCTATTTCCTTTTTAAAGATATTATAAATATAATGATTTTTTATTCTTATAATCTAGAGAAAAGATCTAGTATCTTTATTATATAAAATCTTAGATTCTTAGATCTTTTAATTTATTTATAGTTTTATTAGATTTTATATTATTTTTTTATAAATATATTCTACTGCCTGCTAGTTAATATTATAATCTAATATATCTAATTTTATTATAATTATAATCTAATATATCTAATTTTATTATAATTATAGTAGTCTAGATTATCTTTATATATTTTTTATTTTTTATTTCTTCTTACTATATTAATACTTATAACTTTTATTATAAATTTATTATTTTTTATAATTATTTCTATTATTATATATATATATATTTTAGATAAGTTTTATATATTATTTATTAATATATATATTTTATAGACTAGGATTCTTTTAAAGTTTCTATAATTATAATTTAATTTTAGTATACTATAATTTTTTAGGATTATTTATTTAATTATTAATAGATATATTATATATATATTATAATTTTTTAATTCTTATAGATATTATATTATCTTTTTATAGATTTTATTATATATTTTAGAGTACAGAATTATTTTTTATAATTTATTATTTAGTAATTTAGCTAGATATTATATAAATTTATATACTAATTAATATATTTATTATTTTATATTATAATAGAATACTATTATTTTTTATTATAATATATTTAAATTATTAATTATTTAAATTATTAATTATTTAAAATAGAGTACTATTAAAATTTTTTTATATAAAAATTTTAATAAAATTATATATATTTATTTTTAATCTTGTAGTTTAGGAGCTATTAAGAATAATAATATATAATTTATCTTTTTTTATTTATTTAATAATATTCTAAGAATATTTAAAAATAGTTTTTTATATAGAGGTATTAATCTAAATATTTATATAAATTATAATTTATACATTTCTTTATATATAAATATTTTCTTAGAAATTTTATTTTTTAGTCTTTAGAACTATTTAATCTTAAAAAATTAATTATTTTATAATATATTTAAGATTAGTTATATTATATTTTAAAATAGTATCTCTATATTTATTTATATAATTTCATTAATTATATATAATCTTATTTCTAAAGTAGCTTATTTTTTTTATAATAATATTAATTTAATATATTATATAACTACTTTTTTCTCTCTAATAAAATCTTTAATATTTTTATTAAGTTATAGATTATTTTTATTATTTTATATTAAATTTTTAAATTAGAATAAGTCTTCTTTTATTATTTTTAAACTTAAATAATAAATTATAGTACTATTTATTTTTTTAGTATTTATAATTTCTTTATTTTTATTTATTATTTTAAAGATTTATATTATTATATTATTTTATATAATAAAAATAATTTAATTTTATATACTATAGTATTAGATCTATTTTTAAGTCTTAGAATCTATTATAATTACGTGTATCAGGCCTCTAAAAAAAGTAATTAAAATTATAAAACTATAATACTAATATAATAGCTCTCTAGAGGTTATAAAGATATAATATATAATTAATAAAAAATAAATCTATATTTAATAAAATTAATTACTAGTCCTCCTAGCTAAGAACCAGCAGTATAATATATAATTATATATTATATAACAGCTGCTAAGCAGCTGTAGTATGCCTGAGGCACTATTATACAGTATGCGCAGGTAGCAGCGCATAACAATTAATTTTTTTAAATATTTTTTATAAGTAGTATACTATATATAATTATTTATTAAATAATTTTTTTTTATATTTTTTTATCTTATTTAATTAGTTATTTTTTTTACTTTCTAAAAAAGTTATTTTCTTTTATACTAGAATATATATCTATGAAAAAAATAATTTTTTATTAATTTTTTTATTTTTTTTATATAATAAAATATTAATCTTAATCTTATTATATTTATTTATATAATTTAGAAATAAACCACTATAAAGAAGTATTATTATAAAAAAATATAAAAATAAAAATTAAGATTAAAACTAAAGTTAAAGCCTAAATTATCAAGTAATAATTTATTTAGAAACTTAAAAACATTATTATTAAAATAATAATCTTAATCTTTTACTTTCTCTATAAAAATCTAGTTAATATAATTTTTAGTAATAATATAAATTTTATTTTATTAAAGAACTACTTAATCCTATCTAAATAGAATATAAATATTATAAAAAAATATAATAATATATTTATTAGATATCTTATATCTATAAACCGTGATAATTATAGCCTTATCTATAATAATAATCTAAATAATATAATTTAATATTTATATATATTAAAATATATTTTAAATATTATTAATAATTTATAATCTTTTCTAATTTATAATTTATAATATATATTATATAAGTTTAACTATATATAGATTTTTATACTGCCTAGATAATCTAAGATTTTATTTAATAATAATAATAGATATATATTCTTAATAATAATAATATTTAATTTATAATAATTTATATAAAGTCTTAAACTACTATTTTTTTTAATATAAATAATACTAGTAAATTATAAAAACTTTTTAATAATCTAATCTAGTTTTTTTTAAGTACTTTTACTATATATTTATACAGAACTTATAGTTCTCTTAAAAATAATAAATAGATTAATTTTAATAAAGATCTTTTATTTAATTTTAGCTTAATAATATAATTTTACTTTTAATATTATAAAAGTAATCCTACTTTTTTTTTTAAGAAGATATTTATAAAATTATAATATTATTCTAGAATTACTAACTCTATAATCTAGATCTTATTAATTTTAATTTAAAAATAGTTATTTTTAAACTAGATCTTTATTTAGTATATTTATATTTTTATAATAATTTTTATAGTATATTTTTA